>NC_053023.1:513627518-513773688 GCF_003073215.2 Triticum urartu | reverse complement strand
AACTCATTCTGAATAACATGGAAACGGAGAAATTTCGAATAACACTATGTTACCTCAACGGGGATATGCACATCCCCAATAATAAGCATATCATATTTCTTCTTGACAGTAGGAAGAGGAAATTCGAATCCTCCAAATATAATCGATGAAAATTTTCCAATAGAGTTGATACTATAAACTTGAGGTTGTTTCCTCGGAAAGTATACCATATGCTCATTACCATTAACATGAAAAGTGACATTGCCTTTAGTGCAATCAATAACAGCCCCTGCAGTATTCAAAAATGGTCTTCCAAGAATAATAGACATACTATCGTCCTCAGGAATATCAAGAATAACAAAGTCCGTTAAAATAGCAACGTTTGCAACTACAATAGGAACATCCTCACAAATACCGACAGGTATAGCAGTTGATTTATCAGCCATTTGCAAAGATATTTCAGTAGGTGTCAACTTATTCAAATAAAGTCTACGATATACAGAGAGAGGCATAACACTAACACCGGCTCCAATATCACATAAAGCAGTTTTAACACAGTTTCTTTTAATGGAGCATGGTATAGTGGGCAATGTTGGGGATATCGCTTATCGGGAACTTATTGGTCGACCCATGATAAGGGGTAAATCGGCCAGTTTATCGGCATATCGACCGATTTATCGTCATATGGGTTGATTTATCGGCCGATATATCTTATCGGTCAGACACAGGTAAGCGATAAATCGGCCGATTTATCGGAATATCGGAAGATATCTTGAACAGTGATAGTGGGTACTCCTGGATCTGCAAGTTTCTTTGGTATTCCAGCTTTAAAAGTATAATTAGCAAGCATGGTGGAAATTTTAGCTTCTGGTATCTTTCTTTTATTTTTAATAATATCTTCCATGTACTTAGCATAAGGATTTGTTTTGAGCATATCAGTTAATCGCATACGCAAAAAGATAGGTCTAATCGTTTCAGCAAAGCGCTCAAAATCCTCATCATCCTTTTTCTTCGATGGTTTGGGAGGAAAAGGCATGGGTTTCTGAACCCAAGGCACTCTTTCTTTACCATATTTCCTAGCAACAAAGTCTTTTTTATCATAACGTTGATTCTTTGATTGTGGGTTATCAAGATCAACAGCAGGTTCAATGTAACATCCCAAATTTTCAATTTGGAATGTTATACATTAGATCATCATTGCATATCATATTCTATTTGCTTTTTGGTTTGATCCTAGAAATACTACGCAACTCAAGGACCTACGGAGAGAGTTGGAGATTTCGTTATTTTCATATTTTAGGTTTTCTCGAATTATGAAACGAGGATCATTTGATTTTAATTATTTTTCTCCGAATTATTTCTTTTATTAAAAATGAAAGAGAGAGGATAAAATGACTTCCTCAAAATAAAGAAATATCATAGATTTAATATTAAAATCAAATAAGGTTTTTATTTTGGAGTTTTCGCTGTTTTATTTGAATTTAGGAAAATGCGTGTTTTTCAAAATTGCATTTAGGCCCCAAATAAATGTTCACTTTTCCGGCTTGATTTTAGAAGTCGGGGAAAATTTATTTCGGGATTTTTGGACTCCGTTTAGTATTTCTTTTCTTTCTTTTCCTGCAAGTCAAATTATTTAAAAAAAGGGTTGACCGACTTAGGGCCGTACTCGGCCAGGACTTCTCGGGCCAGGCCTTTATAAGCCACCACCCCGAGGCCCGTTAGCGCCGCCCCGCCCAAAACCCTAACCCTAGCCGCCACCCGCGCCGCCCGCGCCGGAGCCCGCCGCCGCCGCCGCCCGCGTCGGATCCTGCCACCGCCGCCTGCGCTGCCTCGCCGGAGCTCGCCGCCGCCCCGTCAGACCTCCCGCCGCCGCCGACTCACCAGATCCCACCGGAGTTCGAGGTAGCCGCCTTTTTTTTAAAACTGATCGGTTTTATTTCGTAAACCCTAGATCCTTTTTTTCTATATCCAGTTCAGTTTATTTTCTTCAGTTTAGTTATTTAGCGAACGACCGCTTTTATGTTCGTTTTTACGAACGGTTTTTGTCGTTTAGCCATAGACAGGGAACGCTCGTTCGTTAGCCTGTTCGTCGTTTTTCTTTTTCTCGGATTTTTCGCGATTATTTCTGATCCGATTTTCGTTTTAGTTTAACTTTTCGCTCGTTTATCGGAATCAGGCGATTCAAGCGCCTAGAGTTTCGTCTCGAAACCCTCTTTCCATTTAACCAACTCATACAAGTTTTGCTTCTGTAAAATTTGACCTAGGTCTAGATTAGTAATCGAAGCTTGTTTCTTTCGCCGTTTGCCTTTTGTCGCTTCATTTGATTTGTTTCTTTTTGCAAACGGAGTTCTTAAGTTGAACTTTCTGGTTAGATCTCTTATTTGAGTTTTACCTGTGCATTAGATGAGTACTTATTGTATGCTTATTTGTTTGTTTGCGTTAGAGTACTCGGAGTGCGCCGCTTGCTACTTCGAATCTCTAGGTTTCACGGATCATCAACAAGGCAAGTAACACTTTGATCATACCTCTTACTACCCAGTTTTATTGCATTAGATCAATCCTCAAACATTGCATGATTAGGATCTAATTAAATTGTGGGTTTTGGGAAGTAGATGAGGTAGTACCTATTACCTATTTTATTATCAGACCCTTGGGAGTTACTTCTATGTTTGCTTATATTGCCATGCTATGCTAGTAGACGTGGATTGGGTGAGTGTATCCATGACAGATGTGAGATTGTTAATTAATGGTTTATTTAAGGTGGCAACTTCAACACACATCTGGGTGGATATAGGCACCCGGGTATTCCAGCGATTGTTTGTTTTTCTTTATGGACCGCCACCCAGGCTCAAAGGGATCATGAGATTATTCATGCTAGAAGCTTCCGTGTGCAGCCACAAGCTACTATGGGCTCTAGCATAGTTGATTAGGTGCGAACTCTTACAGTGGTAGACTAGCAGATGTAGGGGAAAGTAGGTGTAACGGTCTACCCGATCGTAAGGTGCTAGCGCTTCTGAAAGACTATGTCTCGGTCATCCGTTTCTCAAACACCATGTAGTGCGAGAATTCCAACGGAGGAAACCTCTATAGAGTGTATAAACTAATCATGATTAGTCGTGTCCCCGGTTATGGATGTTTTGAGTATCTAGTACTTGGATTATCATGTGAAACTCATCATGTGACTTTAATTAATTTTGTTGGGTTTTAATGATGATGTTTAATTGGGATTGAGAGGGTGTCTATGCTCTCAATGTTTAACAACTACCATGATAGTTAAATAAAATTTATTCCTTTGCAGTAGGGGAAAATTGGCTTTACGCAAAAATGTAACCATAGAGCTTTCCACCAGCCATATATGCATGTAGTATAGCCTATTTCTGTTCATTACTCTCTATGTGTTACTTTGCCAGCATATTCCATGTGCTGACCCATTTTCGGGCTGCAACGTTCATGTTGCAGACTTTTCAGACGACGAGTAAAGAGCTTTAGGTCGTGGTTCTATACTCAGTGATGTCGTTGGAGTTGATGGACTCACTTATCTTCCAAGCCTTCCGCTGTTATCGTTATTAGATGGCCTTAAGCCATATTACTTGTAATAAGTTCTCTTTTGAGACACTCATTGTAATAAGTGTGTGATTGCTACTCTGTTATAAATCCTTCAAGTACTGTGCGTGTCGGCATTACTGATCCAGGGATGACACTGAAGCACAGAGATCGGACCGTTTGAGGTCTGGTCGCTACATCCAATTTCTATATCATTATCATTACTAGGTTGAGCATCATTATGAACATTATCATTAACATTACCACTAGTTTCAGGTTCATTACCAGATTGAGTTTCAGCATCAGAAATAGAAATATCATTTGGATTCTCAGGTGTTTCAGTAATAGGTTCACTAGAAGCATGCAAAGTCCTATCATTTTTCTTTTTCTTCTTTTTAGAAGAACTAGGTACATCTATATATCTTGCTCAATTCTCTAAGGGCGGCCTTCAGGATACAAAGGTTCCTGAGCCATTCTACCAGTTCTAGTAGCCACTCTAACAGCATTATCATTATCTTTACTATTCAATTCATTGAGCAAATCATTTTGAGCTTTAAGTACTTGTTCTACTTGAGTGGTAACCATAGACGCATGTTTACTAATAAGTTTAAGTTCACCTTTAACATTAGCCATATAATCACCCAAGTGTTCAAGCATATTTGAATTGTATTTCAATTTTCTACCAAAATAAGCATTAAATTCTTCTTGCTTAGACATAAATTTATCAAACTCATCTAAGCATGGGCTAGCAAATTTAGTAAATGGGATTTCAGCTTTATCATATCTGTAGAGAGAATTTAACTTTACTACCTGTGTTGGGTTATCAAGACCATAAGTTTCTTCAATAGGTAATGGATTAAGATTATATGTTTCTTCTACAGGCGGTAAATTAAGACCATGTATTTCTTTAATAGGAGGTAAATTCTTAACATCTTCAACTTTAATACCTTTTTCTTTTATAGATTTCTTTGCCTCTTGCATATCTTCAGGACTGAGAAATACAATACCCCTCTTCTTCGGAGTTGGTCTAGGAATAGGCTCAGGAATTGGTTCTGGAGGTGTCCAATTATTTTCATTTGCCAAAATATTATTCAATAGAATTTCAGCTTCATCCGGTGTTCTTTCCCTGAAAACAGAACCAGCACAACTATCCAGGTAATCTCTGGAGGCATCGGTTAGTCCATTATAAAAGATATCAAGTATTTCATTTTTCTTAAGAGGATGATCAGGCAAAGCATTAAGTAATTGGAGAAGCCTCCCCCAAGCTTGTGGGAGACTCTCTTCTTCAATTTGCACAAAATTATATATATCCCTTAAAGCAGCTTGTTTCTTATGAGCAGGGAAATATTTAGCAGAGAATTAGTAAATCATATCCTGGGGACTACACACACAACCAGGATCAAGAGAATTAAACCATATCTTAGCATCACCCTTTAATGAGAACGGAAATATTTTCAGGATGTAAAAGTAACGAGTTCTCTCATCTTTAGTGAACAGGGTGGCTATATCATTCAATTTAGTAAGATGTGCCACAACAGTTTCAGATTCATAACCATGAAAAGGATCAGATTCAACCAAAGTAATTATATCAGGATCAACAGAGAATTCATAATCCTTATCAGTAACAAAGATAGGTGAAGTAGCAAAAGCAGGGTCAGGTTTCATTCTAGCATTTAGATTTTTGCTTACTCCATTTAGCTAATAAACTTTTGAGTTCATTTCTATTTTTGCAAGCTAAAATGGCTAAAGAAGCTTCTTGATCAAAAACATAACCCTTAGGAATAACAACTAATTCTTCATCATCACTTCCATCAGTATCATCAGGTTCAATATTTTCAATTTCTCTAGCCCTAGCAAGTTGTTCATCAAGAAAATCACTAAGTGGCACAGTAGTATCAGGCATAGAGGTAGTTTCATCATAAGTATCATGCATAGCAGAAGTGGCATCATCAATAACATGCGACATATTAGAACGAATAGCAGAAGCAGGTGTTGGTGTCGCAAGCTTACTCAAAACAGAAGGTGAATCAAGTGCAGAGCTAGATGGCAGTTCCTTACCTCCCCTCGTAGTTGAGGGATAGATCTTGGTTTTTGGATCTCTCAAGTTCTTCATAATGATAAGCAGATATATATATCCCAAGTGACTCAAAGAATAGAGCTATGCTCCCCAGCAACGGCGCCAGAAAATAGTCTTGATAACCCACAAGTATAGGGGATCGCAACAGTTTTCGAGGGTAAAGTATTCAACCCAAATTTATTGATTCGACACAAGGGGAGCCAAAGAATATTCTCAAGTATTAGCAGTTGAGTTGTCAATTCAACCACACCTGGAAACTTAGTATCTGCAACAAGGTATTTAGTAGCAAAGTAATATGATAGTAGTGGTAACGGTAACAAAAGGTAACAGTAGTAAAAGCAATGTTTTTGGTATTTTGTAGTGATGATAGCAATAGCAACGGAAAAGTAAATAAGAAAAGAACAATATATGGAAAGCTCGTAGGCAATTGTCAGATTTCGGGTTCCGGCAGACCCTTGAGGTTCGAACACTGGGGTGCGCGCGGAGATTTCGCCTCCTACCTCCCTGCGCCCCTCCGCCACGCTAGGATCAAAGCTACGAAAAGAACAACACAAGGGACACAGGGTTTATACTGGTTCGGGCCACCGTTGTGGTGTAATACCCTACTCCAGTGTGTAGTGTGGTGGATTGCCTCTTGGGCTAATGATAATGGACAGTACAAGGAAGAACAGCCTCGCGAGGGTCTGTTCTTGGCTGGGGCAATGAACTGCTGGGAGGAGTTCAGCCACCTTTCTCTCTCTCTCTCTCTCTCTCTCTACCACCTCTCTACTTGTCGAGCCCTTGGAGGAGACTGAGCCAAACCCCTTGCTACATGGGCGGCTGGTCCTATTTATAGTGGCCCTGGTCCTCTCCCCAAATATTGAGCGGGAAGGGAGCCAACAATGGTGGGCTAATTTGAAGGGGGACAGCAAGTATCAACTATCCTGACAAAAGTAGTCTTCGCCTGCGCAAAGCTCTGGTGATGACGCCGTTTTGGGCTCCACGGTGACCTCCGTCTCATAGTCCTCCTGGTCTTGGTCTCGTTGCATCGAAACGGCAACCTTTGCCTGATGCCTCGGTACTCCGCGGCTGCGCTTGCCCCCTTTGCACCAAAGAGGAAATGAGGACGCTGCGCGGGCTGGCACCCGCCTGGCGCCCTGAGTCGTCATGGCTTGCGTCACGGGCACCTCGCGAGGTACCCTGCCTTGATCTCTGCGCCTCCTCGTGAGCCAGCCTGACGAGGCCGTGCCTGAGGAAGCCCCGTGTCGTCCGCCCCGCGAGGCTTGGCCCCTCGCGAGGGTCTTGGGTTTGTGCTGGTGAAGATGGGTCGTGCTGGGCCCCCCTTTGAGCCACGCCGCAGGCCGCAGGCAGGCAAGTCTGGGGACCCCCGTTCCCAGAACACCGACAGTAGCCCCTGGGGCCAAGGCGCGCCCGGACTTGGCCGTGCAGGGAAGCGGAAGGGCAAGGGCGAAGCGCCGCGGGCCCTAACAGCCTGTGGCCTGGGGCGCCGTGTGGCGGTTGACTGGACGTGGGCGCCTTAGCAGCCGCGCGAGTTGATAAGAGAGTGGCGTTCGCCTAGGCCCTTCTTCTTGCTTCCCCCGGTTGTCGTTCAGATCCCCTCTCCTGCGCTTCTCCTCCCTTCCTCCGAAATCTCCAGATCTGCTCTGACCGTGCGACCCAGGAAGCCATGGCGCCTCGCCAGCCCCCGGCCACAGCTTGGTACTCGTCTGCCCTGGACCCACCGAACGTGTCGGAGGCGGGCCTTGCCCGGTTGCGCCGGATAGCGACGGCGCGAGGCATCGACGGGGCGAAGGTGTTCAAGGCCGGCTCCACCACCTCTGAGGGTCAGAGGAGCACCTTCTATCCACTCTTCGTAAGCGCCATTGTCGCTGGCCTGGTGCCTCCCTTCTCTGAGTTCTTCTTCTCTGTCCTCCGCCATTACAAGCTGCAGGCTCTGCATCTCCATCCTAACTCCGTCCTTCTCCTTGCGATCTTTGCTTATTATTGCGAGGCCCACATTGGGGTGCAGCCCTCAGTGGCCTTGCTGCGCCACTACTTCTCCCTCCGGACCTCTCGTGGTCCTGCTTCCGTGTGCGCGAGCTTCGTCGCGTACGGTGGCGCCATTGCCATCTCGAACTCTGGGAAGAGGATCGAGGGCTTCAGGACCAAGTGGGTCTTGGTGGACGCTGAGCGCATCCACCCTCGGCTGATCTTACCCACCGAGCAGCCTACGAGCTCCAGCAATTGGGGTCGAGCGGAGCTCACGGATCCCCGCGCGAAGATGGTGTTGGAGAAGATGGACGCGGATCTGAGGCCGGCCGACATGGCGGCGGCGAAGCTGACCAGCGCGTCGTTGCTGAGGGAGTTCCTGGAGCACCAGCTGGCTCCGCTTCGGCAGTACTCGCTTCCAATGTGCAGGCCCCGTCCGAGCCCCGCGGCCTGGGCCGACGAAGACTTGGCCGCGGTTCTCCAATCTCTGGTCGGGGGCAATGTGGCGAGGTTGGAGGGCGCTCCTACGCCCTTGTTCCTCCGCGACGACTGGGAGCGGGTAGTGAAGTCCATGCCCGTCTTCAACGGGGAAGGGCCCGTGCCCCTGGAGGCTCCCGAGGGACCGGTGGACGTGCCCTCCGGCGACTCCAGCGAAGAGGAGGAAGGAGGGGAGCGCGGAAAAGGGCCTGACTCCAAGGCGACTGACGGAGAGTCGAGGGCTCCCCTCCCCCGACTCAGGTCCCGCGTTCTCCGCCTCTCTCCGAACGATGACGACGAGGATGACGACGAAGACGTCGACGAGCAGGACGGCGGGAGCTCGCCCCCGATCCTGAAGAAGGACAGGACCGGGCTGATCTCCCGCGGGTCTCCCCCGGCCCCGGGGCGAACCGCAGACGCACCTTCCGCCTCCAAGCTTCCCGAGGTTGACCCTTCCAGCCGGCTTTCAAGCTTCAAATTTGGCCGGAGGCCGCTTGAGCTCACTGGCGACGACCCGTAAGCGTTCGATTCTTATCTTTATCTCTTGCTCTGCTTCTGAGGCTTGACGTCCGCGTCTTTGGATAGGTTGGCGCCCGCAGCGAAGAAGTCAAAGGGGGCTCCTGAGGTTTCGTTCGTGACAGCGCCCCTAAAGGAAGGTGACCGCGACGCACAAGCTTCTCCTGCCCGGTCATCCTCGCGGGGCCTGACTGAGCCAGCTGGGGCGAGCTCAGCCCCCACGGCCCAAGTGGCTCCCGAGGTGCTCCCATCTGCTGCCACTGCTACAGCTGTCGGGGCGCGGCAGACTCCGCCTCAGGATGTTGCGGCCGTGCTGCCGCCTTCTCCTCCTACTCCACCGGCTGCTATCTCCCCGACTCCTTCCGCCGTCCTGGACCGCGCTGTTGCTGAGCTGGACCGGCTGCGGCAGGATCTTCTCGGTGCCGACCCCCGCCTAGTGGCCGGGCGCTTGGAGCTGGTTTCTTGATGGGTTCGCTCCGACACTTTGATTCGGGCGGCGCTAGTCCAGGCCTCGACGGCATGCGACGAGGAGAAGCAGGCCGTCCTTGAGGCAAAGGCTGATCGCGATGCAGCCCTGGGAGAGGTGGTCGACGCCCGTGGTCGTTGCAAGGTGCTGGAGGACGAGCTGCAGGGCCTGCAGGATCAGCTCGCGAAAGAGGTTCGCCTTCGCCAAGAGCAGGAAGAGGACGTGAAGGCTCGCGAGGCGGTCGTCGAGGGCTGGGAGGCCAAGCTCAAGAAACGCCGCGACCGCCTAGGCGCGCTGGAGCAGGAATTGGGGGCGAGGAAGGCCGAGCTGGACGGCAAGGCCCTGGTCCTCGCCGAAGACCGCGTGGCCTTCACGGAGCTGGAGGCGAAGGCTCGCTCCTCGCTGAGGACGCTTTACGACAGCGGCCTGGAGAGCCCGCTGGCCGGCGCTGAGGACGGCCCCGCCAAGCTGCTTCCCTTCTTGGTCCATGCTCTTGAAGATGTCGCCCTTGGCCTCGGCCCCACGGCCGAGGCCGAGGCGTGTGTTCTGTTTTCCGTAGCACTGACGCGGGTTCTCACCCACATCCACCTTCGCAATTCCGGGTTCGACCTTGACAGCCTGCTGGAGCCCGTGAGCGGCCGGCGCGCGGCGGCTGCTGCCGAGGCCGTGAAGGGTCGCGCAGAGGCTCTGCTGGGGAAGTTCCGGGCCTTCAGCACCAAGCCGGAGCAAGGCGCCGTCGACCCAGCTGCTCCGTGAGGTGAACCTGCTCCGCGCTGCTCCCCCGCCGCCAAGTGACTCCATCGTGGCTCCTGTCCTGCTTTTAATTCCTGCACACGTATCATGCCCCGGGGAGGCGTTTAAACTTGCGCCTAATACTGGGATAACAGTGTGGACTGTAATATTTGCTTTCGAATTCCTTTGCAATTTGTGCTTTTCCTTCCTACTTGCTTACGTTCTACGCCGGCAGAGCCCGGCCCCGCGCGTACCTCACCCAGCAATAGCCCCGACCGGAAACCAGGACGGGACCAAGGAGTGAGGGGCTACGTGACAAATTAGGCTCCTGAGTCGCGATGCTCAGGAGTCCCCCTTGGCGCACGAACAGCAAGTAGGGAGGTGTGATGTGGGCGAATCCATTGTTCTACGTCTGCAGAGCCCGGCCACGCGCATACCTCACCCAGCAATAGCCCCGACCGGAAACCAGGACGGGACCAAGGAGTGAGGGGCTACGTGACAAGTTAGGCTCCTGAGTCGCGATGCTCAGGAGTCCCCCTTGACGCTCAAACGACCTTCATACCTTGGCTCCGCTCGAGGAGAGGCGCGCGACGAACCAGGCCCGTGGGGACCTGGCTGGGTGGCGTGCGTCTGGGCGTGACCCTGGTGCAGCCCCCGTGCCCAGCCCCCTCGCGCGGCACTCCCGATGGGAGGCGTTGCGATGAGGCTAGACACTGAGCACTGGGCTCCCTGAGGTTGATGCGGCCCGGAGGCCACCCTTAGTTGTTTATCACCAGTGCGGAGCATAGCGCTTCCGTATGAGTACGGGCATAGCCGCTCCTCGGCAGTGTCGTCAGCCAGCACGGAGCATGGTGCTTCCACTGGTGCGTGGGAGGGGGCCCATCTCCGGGAGGAGCCCCCGGGGTGTGTACAGCCCCGCCCTGACACGTGGCTGGCACGGTAGGGCCTGGTGAGGTGTATCTAGGCACCCGTGAGCCAGCGCGGGACTCACGGGGCCCTACCTCTAGGCGGGTTGCACCTGGCACTGGGCCTTATCTTGTGTTGTGTCCCTGCAAGTTCGGTTAGATGCCTGCACTCTACGTCCTCGGGTCCCGGCCCTCGGGCTGGTCTCAGCCGTCGCTGGTATGCCAGGTCGTGATGTCGTGGTCAAGGCCAGAGGGTGAGGGCTGGAGAGCCAGTAAGAGCCCTGAGTCGCGATGCTCAGGTACCCCCCCTTTAACGTGCAAGTGGTCAGCATGGAGAAAAGGAAGCGCCGCGGACCGGCATCAAATAATCAAGCATGGCAGTTCTAACGCATAACCGAAAATGAGCGCAAATGGGGTACATGCCGCTGAGCCTGGCCCGAGCGGCTTGGGGATCATGCAGCCCGAGGGGCGCCCCCAACAAGGTAAGCTAACAACGCGAAATAAAAGGGGGATACGCCGTAGGGACGGACCCACGCGGCCTGGGAATAATGCAGCCCTGGGGATGCTCCCAGCTGGAAGTGAAACTTGAAAGATGTCACCTGATGACGCTGAAGATGAAGGGGTGTTGGTGTAGCCGGCTCGGTGGGCTGCGGAAGCCGATCCTCATGAGCCCCCCAGGACCAGGGGCCTCGGGAGGCTCCGGAGGCGCTGGCGGTTCCTCGCGGGCCATCTTCATCTCCGCCAGGGCTGCGGAGCACCTGGCCTCTTGCGCCTCCGCGATGTCCCTCATGAGGCGCTGGTACGCGTCAGCCGCGCTCGGCAAGTTGTAAGGCATGCGAACGTAGCTGTGGGGTGGACCTCCGCAGCGCCCCACTCGCGATGGCCAGAGGCGCTCCAGGGAGGCGACTTGGTTGAGCCCTGGTACGTCGACGCAGACGCGCAGCCCGCCATCCTCGCCTGGATGGGGAGCCACTGCTGGTAGGCGGCGGGCGCCTCTCATGACTCTGGACTCCTGTAACTCCTGAATGGCCTTGCTGATGAACTCATGTGGGTCTGGATCTCCTTGCCTTGCTCATTCTTGAGGGAAACGTGCTCTGAAACACGCCTCCATGTGGTGCCCCAGCGCCTCCCTCGTGACCCTTGCTAGGTCGGTGGCCCTCCAGGGGAGAGCCCCTGAGCCCTGCCTGAGGAGGGCGTCGGGCGCGCTTTCCTATGCGATGGAAGGAGGTTCCCCTGGGCAGGCACGGGCCTAGAGGGGCCTACCTCCTGAGGGGCCAGGCCGGACGATGTCTTCTTCTTCTTGGGGGCGGCCTCGGGAAGCCTCCTGCTTCCGCGATCTGGGTCCTCCAGTGATGCGGCCTGAAAGGCTCGCCCCAGGGAACACACTGCGTCCTTCTCTTCACAGGGCACCGTGATGACTCCGCCGCTCCCTGGCATCTTGAGGACGTTATAGCCGTGGTGAGTCACGGCCATGAACTTGGCCAGCGCCGGGTACCCGAGGATGGCATTGTACGGTAGGCGGATGTGAGCGACGTCGAAGTCGATGAGCTTGGTGCGGTAGTTGTCACGTGCCCCGAAGGTGACGGGGAGGCGGACCTGCCCGATCGGGACTGTAGAGCCGTCGGTGATACCGGAGAAGGGCTTGGTTGGCTGAAGCTGGCTGTAGGGCACTTGGAGGTTGTTGAACGTCTCCACGGACAGGACGTTGAGCCCTGCTCCGCCATCGATGAGGGTCTTGGTGACCACCACGTTGCTGATGATTGGGGAACAAAGCATCGGGAGGACTCCGGCTATAGCCGCACACTTGAGTTGATCTGCTGAGCTGAAGGTGATGGCACACGCCGACCACCTGAGAGGGCGCGTGGCTTCGAGCCTGGGGAGGGCTGCATTCACATCATGGGCGAACTGCTTGAAGATGCGCTGAGAGGCTGGGGCTTGAGCTCCGCCCAGGATGCAGGCAATCGCGCGCGGCTCCTGGAAGCCCCCAGCCTCTTCGTCCTGGCGGCGGTCCTCGTTTCTCCTTGGCTGCGGCGGCAGCGGTGGGAGGCCTGCGTTGCCTTGCGGGCGATCCTCGCGAGGTTGACCCCCCCAGCCTCCCTCGCGAGGTGGGTCTTGCCAGCGATCCTCGCGAGGTTGGTCGCGCCATCCCTGGCGCGGGCCACGGTCTTCCCAGCGCCCTGTGTTCCTTGCTCCTCGGTCGTATCCCCGGTCACCACGGTCAGGGCGACGGCCGATCCTTCCTTCACGCACGGCTCGGAGTTCTTGGCATTCGCTGGTGTTGTGGGTGTGGAGGTCGTGGTACACGCAGTACCGGCTGCCCTTGGGAGGTTCGGGCTGATCTCTGCCCCGCTTGGTGTCTGGTTCTGCCACGAGCACGGCAGCCCCCTTGCGCTTCACTTCCTTGGCCTTGAGCTTCTTCTCTTCCGGGTCTGCGGCAGGCAGCTCAAGGAGGGAGATACACCCTTCCTCAGCCCCGGCGCACTTGTTCGCCAAGTTGAACAGCTCCAAAGAAGTGCACATGTCTTCATGCATCGCCAGCTCCTCCTTCATCTTGACGTCGCGCACGCCGTCGGAGAAGGCTGAGATGATGGCCTCTTCAGTCACCTTGGGAATCTTGAGGCGTGCGTTGTTGAAGCGCTGGATGTACTTCTGCAGGGTCTCCCCGGGTTGTTGCTTGATGCGGCGCATGTCGCTCACGGCGGGTGGCCGGTCGCGAGTACCTTGGAAGTTGGCGATGAAGCGGGTGCGCATCTCTTCCCAGGAGGAGATTGTGCCTGGAGCCAGGTTCAGGAGCCAGGTGCGGGCCCCGTCCTTGAGCGCCATGGGAAACCAATTCGCCATGACCTTCTCGTCTCCGTTGGCAGCTTCGATGCCCAGCTCGTAGAGCTGGAGGAACTCCGCAGGGTCGGCCGTGCCGTTGTAGCGAGGAGGCAGGTCCGGCTTGAACTTGCCCGGCCACGCAACACTGCGCAGTTCGGTGGTGTAAGCGCGGCAGCCTGCTGTGGCCACGGGGGGCCTTGGGTGATGGAGAGCCTGGTCCTGCATGTCCCCACGTGCTGGAGCAGGAGGATGGTCGCGACGTGCTGGAGCAGGGAGTGCCCGGGCAGCTTCTGGCGGGCGAGGGACTTCTTGGCAGCTCTACTCTTGCCGCGCTGGCACCTGACGGAGCGGGTTCCGCCCAGGGGCCACGCGTCTTGGAGCCATGGCGTCTTCTTGAGGAGGAGGCGGCCGGGGCGCCGCCGGAGCCTCGTCGCCCACGCGGGGCGGGGTGCGGTGCAGCGGAGTGGACGGCGCGGAGGAGCCCCCTGCGGCGCGGACGAGTTCGGCGACGCGGTCGAGCCATTCTTCGTAGACGTCGTCGACGGGACGGTAGGGCAGGAGCTCGTTTGCCGCTATGAGTGCTGCCCGAGCCTCCATGGGCGTGCGAAGCGCGCGGGACGAAGATCCAGCCGGGGCAAGTGAGGGAGTCGCGGTGCGGCCGTCTTGGCGCGCGGATGGATGCTGAGACGATGCTTGCTGCTCGTCCCCCGCCGGGCCGGTGGCGGCGGGCGACGGGGAACGGCGAGGACGCCCGCCGACAGGGGCTGTCTGGGCGACGCGGGAAGCGAGGGCGGCCCGGCGCTCCGCGCGGGCCCGACGTGCGTCAGACATGGGCGTGATGGTCGGAGGAGAACGGAGCGGTGGAAGACGAACTCCGGCGCACCCCTACCTGGCGCGCCAAATGTTGGATTTCGGGTTCCGGCAGACCCTTGAGGTTCGAACACTGGGGTGCGCACGGAGATTTCGCCTCCTACCTTCCTGCGCCCCTTCGCCACGCTAGGATCAAAGCTACGAAAAGAACAACACAAGGGACACAGGGTTTATACTGGTTCGGGCCACCGTTGTGGTGTAATACCCTACTCCAGTGTGTGGTGTGGTGGATTGCCTCTTGGGCTAATGATAATGGACAGTACAAGGAAGAACAGCCTCGCGAGGGTCCGTTCTTGGCTGGGGCGATGAACTGCTGGGAGGAGTTCAGCCACCTTTCTCTCTCTCTCTCTCTCTCTCTCTACCACCTTTCTACTTGTCGAGCCCTTGGAGGAGACTGAGCCAAACCCCTTGCTACATGGGCGGCTGGTCCTATTTACAGTGGCCCTGGTCCTCTCCCCAAATATTGAGCGGGAAGGGAGCCAACAATGGTGGGCTAATTTGAAGGGGGACAGCAAGTATCAACTATCCTGACAAAAGTAGTCTTCGCCTGCGCAAAGCTCTGGTGATGACGCCGTTTTGGGCTCCACGGTGACCTCCGTCTCGTAGTCCTCCTGGTCTTGGTCTCGTTGCATCGAAACGGCAACCTTTGCCTGATGCCTCGGTACTCCGCGGCTGCGCTTGCCCCCTTTGCACCAAAGAGGAAATGAGGACGCTGCGCGGGCTGGCACCCGCCTGGCGCCCTGAGTCGTCATGGCTTGCGTCACGGGCACCTCGCGAGGTACCCTGCCTTGATCTCTGCGCCTCCTCGTGAGCCAGCCTGACGAGGCCGTGCCTGAGGAAGACCCGTGTCGTCCGCCCCGCGAGGCTTGGCCCCTCGCGAGGGTCTTGGGTTTGTGGTGAAGATGGGCCGTGCTGGGGCCCCCTTTGAGCCACACCGCAGGCCGCAGGCATGCAAGTCTGGGGACCCCCGTTCCCAGAACGCCGACAACAATGGATCGGTGATGGAGAATTATGCCGGATACGATTCATCATGTAACAGTCATAACCTAGGGTGACACAGAACTAGCTCCAGTTCATCAATGTAATGTAGGCATGTATTCCGAATATAGTCATACGTGCTTATGAAAAAAACTTGCATGACATCTTTTGTCCTACCCTCCCGTAGCAGCGGGGTCCTTACGGAAACTAAGGGATATTAAGACCTCCTTTTAATAGAGAACCGAAACAAAGCATTAGCACATAATGAATACATGAACTCAAACTACGGTCATCACCGGTAAGTATCCCGATTATTGTCACTTCGGGGTTAACGGATCATAACACATAATAGGTGACTATAGACTTGCAAGATAGGATCAAGAACACTCATATATTGATGAAAATATAATAGGTTCAGATCTGAAATCATGGCACTCGGGCCCTAGTGACAGGCATTAAGCATAACAAAGTCATAGCAACATCAATCTCAGAACATAGTGGACACTAGGGATCAAACCCTAACAAAACTAACTCGATTACATGATAGATCCCATCCAACCCATCACCGTCTAGCAAGCCTACGATGGAATTACTCAAGCACGGCGGTGAGCATCATGAAATTGGTGATGGAGGATGGTTGATGATGACGATGGCGACGGATTCCCCTCTCAGAAGCCCCGAACGGACTCCAAATCAGCCCTCCCGAGAGGTTTTAGGGCTTTGCGGCGGCTCCGTATCGTAAAACGCGATGATTTCTTCTCTCTGATTTTTCTCTCCCCGAAACACAATATATGGAGTTGGATTCGGAGAGGCAACAGGGGGCCCACGAGGTAGGGGGCGCGCCCCCCACCCTTGTGGAGAGGTGGTGGGCCCCCTGGCCTTCATCTTTTGCAAGTATTTTTCATATTTTCTGAAAAGTTGCTCCGTGAAGTTTAAGGTCATTCCAAGAACGTTTGTTCCTGCACATAAATAACGCTATGGTAATTCTGCTGAAAACAACGTCAGTCCGGGTTAGTTTCAATCAAATCATGCAAGTTAGAGTCCAAAATAAGGATAAAAGTGTTTGGAAAAGTAGATACGTCGGAGACATATCAATATACATGAATCAAAGGTCAACAAAAAAGTGGTGCAACACTTAAAAATACAAGTGCTCGTCATTGTCGCCATGTGCTGCAACCAAAAATAGTAAAAAAACACCCCTGTGGTTCTCTAGGAAGTTGGAACAGCAACTTACTAATACCAATTCGGTAGCTACAGTGAGTTTATTCCTCTTGAAGCATCCATGTGGTTGGCTCATGTTGCCCAGCCTTATTTTTAGAAAATGGTGCTATGTTCTGAAATTAGTACCACATTCGGAAATGACATCTTGTGGACTCTTGGAGTACAATCCAAATCAAATCAAATTAATCCACAACAGCTTAGGCATTGAGAGACCAATAACAATTTTTATCTGAACACAACAATGACAGTGGAACAGGTTCAGTTAAACAAGTGTAAGAGATTTATTTTTTTGCAGGGAAACAACTCACCTTTCCAAGAAGCAACCATGTATTCCTTTCCTCCTTGAAGTCTTAGAACTACAGCCTCCACTTTGGCTATCAAGAGCAGCAGCAGCGCGTCTCCGGGACTTTTTTCCAGAAACTCATCTCTAACATGATTTACATTTTCACTCGTGCCCACACATAGATTGACATGCTCAACACTAGTTAGTCTTGCTAATCTATAGTTTCTAGCAAACACGCGTTGAACCATTTTTCAGGACACTCAAGGAAAGCACCCAAATTTCCACGACTGAATCACAAATTCACAATCATCTAAGGAGCAGGTACATAAGTAAACCGATGCAATTTACAAAAACCATAATTAATCTTGGCTTGGCGCATCCTTTGCAGACTCAGTAGGACTGAAAATATCGTCCCTAGTCAATAATCTGAATAGTTGACTGCAAAACCTGTACAATCTGATGAGCATTGCAAATTTAAAGAGGTTCTAGAATAATTATTGAAGTGTTGAGAAGTGCCTAGTGCACATGAATAGAACCCCAATAGAACGCCAAAGGACAATCCCCAAAGCCAGAGAATCTTGTCTCCAGTCAATCCAAAGATTAGTCAAATAAGAGTTATTAACAGTTCTTCATGCACTCATGTAGTCATAAGTTCAGTTTTGGTTGCCTAATCTTGGAGCACACAACTGTCGGATGCAAGCTAAAACAAAGATGTGAAGAAAAAGACTGCTCCTTGTAATGTCATATTGTGTGATCCTTTTGCTTGCAAACTCAATCTATGGTGGTTAGGATAGACTGAGGATCTGAACCAAAGTTACAAGAGTGTTCTTTCCCATGTAAATAAGCGTTGGAGATTCTTTCCTGTTCCTATCTAACTTTGGATGCAAGAATCTGAATGTGTCATTGTAGAACTGCAATAATTGACTGGATGCAAACTTACACTTGATTGAGCACTTGAACTGTTGTTTTTTTGCGGGCAACGCCCAAGTTGTTGTTGTCGCTGCAGCTCAAGATCCACACCTTCCTGCTCTAGCTATCCGTAGGCTTCCTGATGCATGTTCGCGTGCTGCTGATCAGCTCCAAGGCTGTAATCACATAATTAAGCAATGCACATCTCAACTTGCCGGACAACATGAAGGACAAATATCAATATTTTAGCAGATAAATTTAAGACTTAGATGCTCTGAATTTCATCATTTGCGAGAAAAATGATATTGCAAGGTACATCATTTTATTGTACAATCAGCTCTCCAAAAGCACCTAAATTTCAGTGTACAATCAGAATTGCTAAGAACCATTTGCTACACAACTTACAGGTGTACCGAAAGATATTCATCAAGAGCTAGCTAAACCATTTCGTATATGAAGCGAAAATCAAGAATTACTGGCATTAAGGTAAACCGTCAATGCACATACCCAAAAATTTGAAGCGGCCAATTTGACTACGTTGGTCTGATGATCCTTCCATTAGTCTTCGTAGGAGCTAATTTGTTAGAAAGTAGTACAAGGCAATATAATTTGTTAACTGCGGCAGAAACAACCATTAGATTAGATTAGAACATGATTCTGAAAACAATTTGGAGCTGAAACCAAACCTTGCTGAGCCCTCCACTGCCTCGCGTCCGCACATTCAAACGCACCATGCACGCAGCTCTCCTACGTCTGCTGAGTGTTGCCGGCGAGCTCCTGGGCGTCTCCAAGAGTGCGTGGTTGCTGGGGTGGAGAAGGGGAGCGAGGTTCGGTGATGTGGGCAACGATCGCTGGCTCGACTTGGTCTAAGGGCGAGCACGGGGCAGTCAGTGGGGGTGGCGACTCGGCGATGGGGCGGTCGGGCGGGCTCAGTGGCCGGGGCAGCGCCGCGCTGCAGCCCGTTGAAGTGACCACCACTCCCTTCTCTCTCCCTCTGGCCTCTCATCTCCTTCTCGTCCTCTCTTTTCTCTCCCACTCATCTCTCTCATCTCTCGCCGGCGTGGGCCATGGCGCGTCCACCAGCCATTGTGCTCCAAGCTCGGGCCGTCTTCCTTCTAGATCCACCGCTTGTGCGTAATTTCCCACCGGATCCGACCAGATCTGACAGGTCCTAGCCGACTGCGCCATCGCAAGGCCGCCGTCAAGCTCGGCGTCGTGGGCGACGCCCCAACCCTTCCTGCTCGCCCACCTCTCCTCCATGCCTCTTCATTTTCTCCTCCTTCGTCTCCTCGCGTGGCTCCCGCCTCCCCCGCAGCTTGATCCGGCGCCGGAGCACAGCGTCGCCTCCCCGATTTGCCTCCCCTCCCCATGGCCGCCCCCCTGCAAAAAAAGAAACATAAGGATGGCGCATTGAATACTCTCAAATGCAGGGGTGTTCCTACAAATAAATGTTTTCTCATATACCCACTTAAAATAGGACTGTGGGTTAATTTCGCAGAAACTGAGGGACTTTTTTGCAAAAAGGCCGATGACGGACGACCAGAAGCAATCACTGGTTTATTATTAGGTAAAGAAGTATGGTTGGAAACTAGTAATATCGTCTTGCTTTGTCCCATACTTTCTAGGTTGCTGATAATGAGACTCCCATAATTTTTCAATAGATGAGGTTCAAGTTGGATAACCAAGATGATGCAACCAGACAAGCTTGCACCCATGTTTTCAAGTCCGCTTTGCGACAGTATTGGTATAACTTGAGGAAAACTCACTTTGAAGGCAAGGCTAATAGTGAACTTGCCCAAACATCTCCAGTGGAAAATATATCGGATGAAGACTGGAGAGGCCTCGTTAAACACTGGTCTGATCCGAAGTATCAGGTACATTATATATATGTGATCAGATCACATGTTGAAGTCCTATTTACGCATGTGCCACACAAATCTATCTTCTTGTAGGTGAACTATTCAAAGAACAAGGCCAACCGTATGAAAGTGAAATTCCAACAGACGACAGGATCTCGTAGCTATATTGCACACTGCGAGGCTCTTGTAATTAGCTGTTGTTTCACTCTTTTTGCTGTACCATATTATCAGATCTATATTGACTTGTTCCAAATGCAGAGGAAAGCCCGCAAGGACCAAAAAGTACCTGAACCAAATGTTGTGGAAATCTTCAAGGACTGTCACACCAGCAAGACGAAGGGCATGACTACACCAGTCAAAGCCGCTGTTGTAAGTCCTTAATCCTCATGCCTTTTAACTACTACTTACTCTGACTCGTGCCTTGAACTGCATGGTTTGCACCCAATGTCTATTACTCTTTTAAATTTTATACACAATTGTCTTAGCATATATTGCACCTTACAAGGTTTAAAAGAGAGGAGTGATGTTCCTTTGGTCTTGACCTGTAATCTAGTTCCGTGCTGGACTTGCCCACACAATGTTACAATTGCTTGTTTGTCTATTCTTAGTTGTTTTGTGATATGAATGATGTCATACTATGCTTACCATATTATAAACTTTGTCTCTTTATCCTTAGCTGTCAATACAATGTGAAGAAATAGACAATACATTAGCCATGGTACATGGTCATATGTTTGGAACATGGTTTTATTATGTACTTTGCAGTAAAATACAACTAATATTTTACATGGGTTCACCAGAATAAGTTCTGTATATAGACCAAAGCTATTTTTTGGTTTTGCTGCCTCCTTAATATCTTTAGTTCTGGTACTACTAATGTAAAAACTCAACTTTTCAGCAAGCTATGGAAAAAAATGGTGGAACCGCCACCTTCTGAAGGTGGTGATGCAACTATAACCGCAATGTCAGCTCTTGATGCAGTGGGTCAGTACCTGTCCACTAACAGTGCCAAAAGCACGTTCCTGCGTAATACTGGGTTGGTTGTTAAGGCAATCTCGTCCAAATTGCCTTGTGATCAAGATATGCAAGCTCAAAACAATGTTATATCTGCGCTCCAGACACAAGTCCATTCCCTAACAGAGACCCTTCGTGAAACAAGGACATACATTGTTCGATGTCGTCAAGATATGCATGGTTTTGAAACCAGACTATCAGACATTTGCTATGTTGTTCAGGAGCCTAGGAGAAATGAAGGAGAAGGTTATATATGGTGCTCCATCGGACAATACAACATGAAAACGTAACAGTCAGGTCAAATGAATTGAGCTTCTGAACTTCTGGTGGTGCATTTATCTGCCATACTATTAACTTTTATGCCAACCTTCCTTTTGTTTTATAGTTGTAATTTGTTTTGTTGCGATACAAAATTTGTTCTTAACGTGCAGCCACCGGCTAAAGAAAACAGCAAGCCATTTTTTATAGTGTAGGGTGTTCCCTATATTTGCACTGGTGGTGATCTTTGATGCCCAGTGGATGTAATATGTGCAATTGCCTTAATAGCCTAGCATTAGTTTCGGGCTTATTTATTTCCTAGTCTTCTTTTTCCCTGGTCTGCTAGTGGCCGCAACAACCATGGGCCATATACGGACCATGGTAACCTTGACCCTGCTACGGGCTATAGGATCCATGGGCCTCCTATGGGTCGTAGGATCCATGGGCCTCCTACGGGCAGTCGATAAATGGGCCTCCAACAGGGCCATAGAATCGGTGGGCCTCTGGCCATCGGATAAATGGGTTAACATGGGCCGTAAACGGGCATAATTGGTATCGGCCCAGCACGGTAACGGGCCGTTAACAGGTCAGAGGACAACAAAGGCTTAATTTTGTCACAGGCATAACAGGTCATTAATGAGCCAGAATATAGGATGGGCTGGATATGGCGCAACGGGTTAACAAGCCTGAAACGGGTTGACTCTTTCCAGAGGCCGAATTTGGCCAATTAGGGGAATAGGCGAGTAACAGGTCGGAAGTAACCGAGGGCCGGAAAGGAGCCCAAGAACGTATGGGCAGTCAGTAGGCCGAAAGCAAACACGGGATGGAAACGGCCCATGTGAATCATGGGTCGTTAACGGGTACAAAGAAATTTACTGTTCTTTATGGGTTAGAGCCACCATGGGCCTCTAAAGGGCTTAAAGATACGAAGGCCTCATATGGGCCGAAAGTGAAATGGGCTGGTGTTACATTCAACGACCCACATGACATTGTTGGGCCGATTTCAGGTAGGCCCTAACGGGTCATGAGTTACCGGGCCGTGAAATGGGCTATTTGTGAAGAGACCGTTAACAGGCTTTTCATGGGCCAGCCCGCTAACTTTTGACCTGTAGCGACCAGACCTCAAACAGTCTGATCTCTGTGCATCAGTGTCATCCATGGATCGGTAATGCTGACACGCACAGTACTTGAGGATTTATAACAGAGTAGCAATCACACACTTATTACATTGAATGTCTCAAAAGAGAACTTATTACAATAAATATGGCTTAAGGCCATCTAATACGATAACAGCGGAAGGGTTGGAAGATAAAGTGAGTCCATCAACTCCAACGGTATCACTGAGTGAAAGACCACGACCTAAGGCTCCTTACTCGTCCTCTGAAAATTCCGCAACATGATATGTTGCAGCCCGAAACGGGTCAGCACATGGAATATGCTAGCAATGTAACACAAGAGAGTAATGAACAAGATAAAGCTATCCCTATATGCATATATGGCTGGTGGAGGCTGTATGGTTAATATGTTTTGCGGAAAGCCAATTTTTCCTACAACAAAGGAATAGATTTTACTTAACTATTGTGGTGGTTGTTAAACATTGAGAAGGTTCACCCAACTCAATCCCAATTAAGCATCATCATTAAACCCAATCAAATTATATTAAGAGTGATGAGATCCACATGCTAATCCAAGAACTAGATACTCAAGATGTCCATAATCGGGGACACGGCTAACCATGATTAGTTTGTACACTCTACGGAGGTTTGTGCACTTTTCCCCACAAGACTCGATATCCTCCGTTGGATTTCTCGCACTACATAATGTTTGAGAAACGGATGACCGAGACACAGTCTTTCCGAAGAGGTCCCCTTAACCGATAGATAGGCCTGTACACCTACAATCCCCTACATCTGCTAGCCCATCATGGAAAGGTTTCCCACAACTTACTCAACTATGCCAGAGCCCATAATGGCATGTGGCTGCACACGGAAGTTTCTAGCATGAATAATCTTATGATCCCTTTGAGCCTGGGTGGCTGTCCATAGGAGAATCACACGGTACCCCGGGATTTCCAAAAATACAGGCAATCACTAGGTTCCCCAGGTGCCTTGATACGTCTCCAATGTATCTATATTTTTTGATTGCTCCATGTTATATTATCTACTGTTATGGATGTTAATGGGCTTTATTATACACTTTTATATCATTTTTGGGACTAACCTATTAACCCAGAGCCCAGTGCCAGTTTCTGTTTTTACCTTGTTTAGGGTTTCGAAGAAAAGGAAATCAAACGGAGTCCAATTGACCTAAAACTTCACGGAACTCATTTTTGGAAGGAAAGAAGCCTAGAAGACTTGGAGTGCACGCCAGGGGACTTACGAGGAGGCCACAAGGCAGTGGGCGCGCCCTCCACCCTCGTGGGACCCTCGTGGCCCCCCTGACGTATTTCTTCCGCCTATATATCTCCATATACCCTAAAAACATCCGTGAGCACAATAGATCGGGAGTTCCACCGCGAGAAGTCTCCGTAGCCACCGAAAGCCAATCTAGACCCATTCCGGCACCCTGCCGGAGGGGGCAATCCTTCTCCGGTGGCCATCTTCATCATTCCGGTGCTCTCCATGACAAGGAGGGAGTAGTTCTCCCTCGAGGCTGAGGGTATGTACCAGTAGCTATGTGTTTGATCTCTCTCTCTCTCTCGTGTTCTTGAGATGATACGATCTTGATGTATCGCGAGCTTTGCTATTATAGTTGGATCCTATGATATTTTCTCCCCCCTCTACTCTCTTGTAATGAATTGAGTTTCCCCTTTGAAGTTATCTTATCGGATTGAGTTTTAAAGATTTGAGAACACTTGATGTATGTCTTGCCGTGGATATCTGTGGTGACAATGGGACATCACGTGATTCACTTGGTGTATGTTTTGGTGATCAACTTGCGGGTTCCGCCCATGAACCTATGCATAGGGGTTGGCAGATGTTTTCGTCATGATTCTCCGGTAGAAACTTTGGGGCACTCTTTGAGGTCCTTTGTGTTGGTTGAATAGATGAATCTGAGATTGTGTGATGCATATCGTATAATCATACCCACGGATACTTGAGGTGACATTGGAGTATCTAGGTGACATTAGGGTTTTGGTTGATGTGTGTCTTAAGGTGTTATTCTAGTACGAACTCTAGGGCTGTTTGTGACACTTATAGGAATAGCCCAACGGATTGATTGGAAAGAATAACTTTGAGGTGGTTTCATACCCTACCATAATCTCTTCGTTCGTTCTCCGCTATTAGTGACTTTGGAGTGACTCTTTGTTGCATGTTGAGCGATAGTTATGTGATCCAATTATGTTAGTATTGTTGAGGGAATTTACACTAGCGAAATTATGAACCCTAGGCCTTATTTCCACACATTGCAATACCGTTTACGCTCACTTTTATCACTTGCTACCTTGCTGTTTTTGTTATTTCAGATTACAAATACATTTATCTACTATCCATATACCACTTGTTTCACCATCTCTTCGCCGAACTAGTGCACCTATACAATTTACCATTGTATTGGGTGTGTTGGGGACACAAGAGACTCTTTGTTATTTGGTTGCAGGGTTTCTTGAGAGAGACCATCTTCATCCTATGCCTCCTACGGATTGATAAACCTTAGGTCATCCACTTGAGGGAAATTTGCTACTGTCCTACAAACCTCTGCACTTGGAGGCCCAACAACGTCTACAACAAGAAGGTTGTGTAGTAGACATCAAGCTCTTTTCTGGCGCCGTTGCCGGGGAGGTTAGCGCTTGAAGGTATATCTTTAGATCTTGCAATCGAGTCTTTTAGTTTCTTGTTTTATCACTAGTTTAGTTTATAAAAGAAAACTATAAAAATGGAATTAAGTTTGCCTCATACACTTCATCTTTTTAATATCTTTCGTGAGTATGATGGAAAGGATAATTGTGGTCAAGTGCTAGAATAAGAAATCTATAAAATGTTTGGCATTAAATATGTGAATGATGAGCATGGTTGCAATGTTGTTAGTACGAATTCTTTGAATATCCATAATACTAATGATGATTGCACTAGTTATGGTGAAAATGTCTCCTACAAACATGTCAATTTTTTTGGAGTACATTGGGTTTGTAAGTACACACCAAATAGGGAAGATAGAAATTGCAAGAGGCATAAGTACTTAGAAACTAAATTGTTGCAAGAAGAGATAGATGAATGTGCTAAAAATTTAAATTATGTTGGCCATGCTTGTGAGCTTTGCAATGAACATGATCATTTCAATACCAATGCAAATTGTTTCAGGATCGTATCGTGTCTAAAAATTGTGATGACTTGATTTCCCTTACACATTATAATGAACTTAGTTTGCTTATGGGTTACGAAGAAATGAAATGTATAACTAAGCATCTTCCAGAATTTGCCTGTTATAAACTTCTTGATTTTTATCTAGAGGAAATTTATATGTATTGTGCAGTGAATTGTATTGAAAATCCTTATATTGCCAATTACATAAAGAAAAGAAAACAAATAGAAGATGAAGAGAATACTAATGAAAGGGAAGAGACTTCCCAATACCCTCCTATATTTCTTATGATGAATCAGGTAACGAGGAGGAGCCTCCTATTCAACCAATATCATTAATAAGGAGCTCCAAAAAGAAGATTGAACCCACACATGATGTGGTGAAGAAAAAGAAAAGAAAAGGAAAAGAAAAAGGAAGAGAGGTAAAAAGATATCTCTCTCAAGTAATGCTGCTCCTATTACTATTGTGCCTCATGGAAATATAATTGTGGAAGAAAATGATACTTCTTATGATCTTGGAAATCTTTTTGGCACTTGCTTGGAAGAATATGATAATTGCTATACTATTGGTGCTATCCATACTATTAATGATGAGAGTGACTATGCTTATAATATGAAAAGGCCCAAGCTTGGGGATGCTATGTTTGATGAATATGATGTTTTTGAGAATATATTTGCTGCAATTAATGTTTGTCCCAAGCTTGGGGATGCTACTCTTAATGGAGATGATATTTTTAGTATCCCAAGTTTTGATATGCAAATTCATAATGATAATAACATGCCTCCTACTTATGATAATTATTGTGATGATACATATGCTATAAAAAGTAGTGAGGATTATATTTATAAAACTTGTCATGATTATGGTTACCCCTTTTCTGAACATTACTCTTTTAATGTGGAAACAATTTATAGTATCCAAGTCTCTTATGATACTCCCACTATCCTGAATGAGAAGAATTTTGCTTGTGTGGAGAGTAGTAAAAATTCTATGCTTGTAGATCATGAAAAGAATGCTTTAGGTGCTGGTTATATTGTCGAATTCATTCATGATGCTACTGAAAATTATTATGAAGGAGGAACATATGCTTGTAGGAATTGCAATAATATCAAGTTTCCCCTCTATGTGCTTAAAGTTTTGAAGTTATGCTTGTTTTGCCTTCCTATGCTAGTTGATTATTGTTCCCATAAGTTGTTTGCTCACAAAATCCCTATGCATAGGAAGTGGGTTAGACTTAAATGTGCTAGTCATATTCTTCATGATGCTCTCTTTATGTTTCAATTCTTATCCTTTATGTGAGCATCATTGAAATCATCATGCCTATCTAGGGGCGTTAAACGATAGCGCTTGTTGGGAGGCAACCCAACTTTATTTTTTACTTGATTTTTGTTCCTGTTTAGTAATAAATAATTCATCTAGCCACTGTTTAGATGTGGTTTTATGCTTTTAATTAGTGTTTGTGCCAAGTAGAACCTTTGGGAAGACTTGGGGAAAGTCTTGTTGATCATGCTGTCAAAAACAGAAACTTTAGCGCTCATGGGAATTGCTGAAATTTTTATTTGGAGAGTGATATTTAGTTAATTATTTTTGCAGATGATTAATAGATAAATTCCTCAGGTCCAGAAATTTATTTGAGAATTTTATGAGTTCCATAAGTATACGTTTGATTCAGATTACTACAGACTGTTCTGTTTTTGACAGATTCTGATTTTCATGTGTTGTTTACTTATTTTGATGAATCTATGGCTAGTAAAATAGTTTATAAACCATATATAAGTTGGAATACAGTAGGTTTGACACAAATATAAATAAATAATGAGCTCATTACAGTACCATGAAGTGGTGATTTATTTTCTTATACTAACGGAGCTTACGAGTTTTCTGTTAAGTTTTGTGTTGTGAAGTTTTCAAGTTTTGGGTAAGGATTCGATGGACTATGGAATAAGGAGTGGCAAGAGCCTAATATTGGGGATGCCCAAGGCACCCCAAGGCAATATTCAAGGACAACCAAGAGCCTAATCTTGGGGATGCCCCGGAAGGCATCCCCTCTTTCATTTTCGTTCATCGGTAACTTTACTTGGAGCTATATTTTTATTCACCACATGATATGTGTTTTGCTTGGAGCGTCAATTTATTTTGTTAGGATTTGCTTGGAGTTATTTATAACAATGTTTTGCATCTTTTATTCTAATAAAAGTGGCATTGATAGTCTTTACTATGCCTATGTTACAAGTCCACATGTTGCTGTTTGAAAACAGAAAGTTTACCGCTGTTGCAATAATTCCCTAGAAAAGTCAGAATGTGATAAAATGTTGAAACCTTTTGCATATTAATATATGATAAATTTACTACAGTGGTAATTTTCTTTCATAATTTTTGGAGCTAGGTAAGTATGGATGTTTCTGCATTCTTTACAGACTGTCCTGTTTAGGAAGATTGCTGTTATGTTTGCATTGTTTGCATATGTTTGCTTCTTTAATGATTCTATTTGAGGATAGGAGTATTAAATATGCAGAGGCATTTAGTATGCAATGTTGAATAATAATTTTAGTGATTTCCTACAGTAGAGTATGATAAGGTTTTTGCAATGGTTTATACTAACTTATCTCACGAGTCCTTGTTGAGTTTTGTGTGGATGAAGCTTTTGAGATTTAGGGAGACCATGATATGAGAGGAATTAAGGAGACACAAAAGCTCAAGCTTGGGGATTCCCAAGGCAACCCAAGACAATATTTCAAGAAGTCTCAAGCGTCTAAGCTTGGGGATGCCCCGGTTGGCATCCCACCTTTCTTCTTCAACAACTATCGGTTAGTATCGGTTGATCGTAAGTTTTTGCTTCTTCACATGATGTTTGCTATTACTAGATGTCATTTTCTTTTGTTTTGCTTGCTGTTTGAATAAAGTACCAAGATCTGAAATTCTTAAATGTTAGAGAGTCTTCACATAGTTACATAATTATTGAACTACTCATTGATCTTCACTTATATCTTTCGGAGTAGTTTGTTGTTTGCTCTAGTACTTCACTTATATCTTTTAGAGCATGGTGGTAGTTTTATTTTGAAGAAATATATGAACTATCATGCTTCACTTATATTATTTTGAGAGTCCTAAACATCATGGTAGTTTGCTTAAATAATCCTAATATGCTAGGTATTCAAGATTAGTAAAAACTTTCATATAGAGTATTGAATACTAAGAGAAGTTTGATGCTTGATGATTGTTTTGAGATATGGAGATGGTGATATTAGAGTCATGCTAGTTGAGTAGTTGTGAATTTGATAAATACTTGTGTTGAAGTTTGTGATTCCGGTAGCATGCACGTATGGTGAACCGTTATGTGATGAAGTCAGAGCATGATTTATTTATTGATTGTCTTCCTTATGAGTGGCGGTCGGGGACGAGCGATGGTCTTTTCCTACCAATCTATCCCCTAGGAGCATGCGCGTAATACTTTGCTTCGATAACTTGTAGATTTTTGTAATAAGTATATGAGTTCTTTATGACTAACGTTGAGTCCATGGATTATACGCACTCTCACCCTTCCACCATTGCTAGCCTCTCTAGTACCGCGCAACTTTCGCCGGTACCATAAACCCACCATATACCTTCCTCAAAACAGCCACCATACCTACCTATTATGGCATTTCCATAGCCATTCCGAGATATATTGCCATGCAACTTTCCACCGTTCCGTTATTATGACATGCTTCATCATTGTCACATTGCTTTGCATGATCATGTAGTTGACATCGTATTTGTGGCAAGGCCACCATTCATAATTCTTTCATAGATGTCACTCATGCATCATTGCACATCCCGGTACACCGCCGGAGGCATTCATATGGAGTCATATCTTGTTCTAAGTATCAAGTTGTAATTCTTGAGTTGTAAAGAAATAACAGTGTGATGATCATCATTATTAGAGCATTGCCCCAGTGAGGAAAGGATGATGGAAACTATGATTCCCCCACAAGTCGGGATGAGACTCTGAACGAATAAAAAACAAGAGGCCAAAGAAGCCCAAATAAAAAAATTATAAAAAAGAGGCCATAAAACAAGAGAGAAGGCCCAAATAAAAAAATTAAAAAAATGAGAGAAAAAGAGAGAAGGGACAATGCTACTATCCTTTTACCAAACTTGTGCTTGAAAGTAGCACCATGATCTTCATGATAGAGAGTCTCCTATGTTGTCACTTTCATATACTAGTGGGAATCTTTCATTATAGAACTTGGCTTGTATATTCCAATGATGGGCTTCCTCAAATTGCCCTAGGTCTTCGTGAGCAAGCGAGTTGGATGCACACCTACTTAGTTTCTTTTTGAGCTATCATATACTTATAGCTCTAGTGCATCCGTTGCATGGCAATCCCTACTCACTCACATTGATATCTATTGATGGGAATCTCCATAGCCCATTGATACGCCTAGTCGATGTGAGACTATCTTCTCCCTTTTTTGTCTTCTCCACAACCACCATTCTATTCCACCTATAGTGCTATGTCCATGGCTCATGCTCATGTATTGCGTGAAGATCGAAAAAGTTTGAGAACATTAAAAGTATGGAACAATTGCTTGGCTTTTCATCGGGGTTGTGCATGATTTACATATTTTGTGTGGTGAAGATGGAGCATAGCCAGACTATATGATTTTGTAGGGATAGCTTTCTTTGGCCATGTTATTTTGAGGAGACATGATTGCTTAGTTAGTATGCTTGAAGTATTATTATTTTTATGTCAATATGAACTTTTATGTTGAGTCTTTCGGATCTGAATATTCATGCCACAATCAAGAAGAATTAAAACTGAAATTATGCCAAGTAGCACTCCGCATCAAAAATTCTGTTTTTATCATTTACCTACTCGAGGACGAGCAGGAATTAAGCTTGGGGATGCTGATACGTCTCCAACGTATCTATAATTTTTGATTGCTCCATGCTATATTATCTACTGTTTTGGATGTTTATGGGCTTTATTATACACTTTAATATCATTTTTGGGACAAACCTATTAACCCAGAGCCCAGTGCCAGTTTCTGTTTTTACCTTGTTTTAGGGTTTCGAAGAAAAGGAAAATCAAACGGAGTCCAATTGACCTGAAACTTCACGGAACTCATTTTTGGAAGCAAATAAGCCCATAAGACTTGGAGTGCACGCCAGGGGACTTACGAGGAGGCCACGAGGCAGGGGGCACGCCCACCCCCTGGGCGCGCCCTCCACCCTCGTGGGCCCCTCGTGCCCCCCCTGACGTATTTCGTCTGCCTATATATCTCCATATACCCTAAAAACATCTGTGAACACAATAGATCAGGAGTTCTGCCGCGAGAAGCCTCCGTAGCCACAGAAAGCCAATCTAGACCTGTTCCGGCACCCTGCCTGAGGGGGCAATCCTTCTCCGATGGCCATCTTCATCATCCCGGTGCTCTCCATGACGAGGAGGGAGTAGTTCTCCCACGGGGCTGAGGGTATGTACCAGTAGCTATGTGTTTGATCTCTCTCTCTCGTGTTCTTGAGATGATACGATCTTGATGTATCGTGAGCTTTGCTATTATAGTTGGATCCTATGATGTTTTCTCCCCCCTCTATTCTCTTGTAATGAATTGAGTTTCCCCTTTGAAGTTATCTTATCGGATTGAGTCTTTAAAGATTTGAGAACACTTGATGTATGTCTTGCCGTGGATATCTGTGGTGATAATGGGATATCACGTGATTCACTTGGTGTATGTTTTGGTGATCAACTTGCGGGTTCCGCCCATGAACCTATGCATAGGGGTTGGCACATGTTTTCGTCGTGATTCTCCGGTAGAAACTTTGGGGCACTCTTTGAGGTCCTTTGTGTTGGTTGAATAGATGAATCTGAGATTGTGTGATGCATGTCGTATAATCATACCCACGGATACTTGAGGTGACATTGGAGTATCTAGGTGACATTAGGGTTTTGGTTGATGTGTGTCTTAAGGTGTTATTCTAGTACGAACTCTAGGGCTGTTTGTGACACTTATAGGACTAGCCCAACGGATTGATTGGAAAGAATAACTTTGAGGTGGTTTCGTACCCTACCATAATCTCTTCATTCGTTCTCCGCTATTAGTGACTTTGGAGTGACTCTTTGTTGCATGCTGAGCGATAGTTATGTGATCCAATTATGTTAGTATTGTTGAGGGAACTTACACTAGCGAAAGTATGAACCCTAGGCCTTATTTCCACACATTGCAATACCGTTTACACTCACTTTTATCACTTGCTACCTTGCTGTTTTTGTTATTTCAGATTACAAATACCTTTATCTACTATCCATATACCACTTGTTTCACCATCTCTTCGGCGAACTAGTGCACCTATACAATTTACCATTGTATTGGGTGTGTGGGGGACACAAGAGACTCTTTGTTATTTGGTTGCAGGGTTTCTTGAGAGAGACCATCTTCATCCTATGCCTCCTACGGATTGATAAACCTTAGGTCATCCACTTGAGGGAAATTTTCTACTGTCCTACAAACCTCTGCACTTGGAGGCCCAACAACGTCTACAAGAAGAAGGTTGTGTAGTAGACATCATGCCTCGATCCACCCAGATGTGTATTAAAGTTGCCACCTTAAGTTAACCATTAATTAACAACTCACATCTGTCATGGATACGCTCAAACCTAAACCACGTCTACGAGCATAGCCTAGTAATATAAGCAACGTAGAAGTAACTCCCAAAGGTTTGATAATAAACAGGTGAATAGGTACTACCTCAACTACTTCCCAACCCACAATTTATGCAGATCCTAACCATGCAATTGTTTGAGGATTGATCTAACGCAATAAAACTGGGTAGTAAAGAGGTATGACCAAAGTGTTACATGCCTTGCTGATGATCCGTGAAACCTAGAGACTCGTAGTAGCATGCTTCGCACTCCGGGTACTCTATCGCAATCAAACAAGCATACAATAAGCAATCAAGCAAGATGTATGGGTAAAACTCAAATAAGAAGATCTAACCAGAAAGTTCAACTTAAGAACTCCGGTTTGCAAAAAATCAAATCAAACGAAGCAACGAAACTCAAACTGCGAAGGAAACAAACTTCATTTACTAATCTAGACTAAAGTCAAATTTTACAGTAGAAAAAACTTGTTTAAGTTGATTAAACAGAATGAGGGCTTCGAGACGAAACTCTAGGCTCTTGAATCGCCTGATTCCGATAAACAAGCGAAAAGTTAAACTAAAACGAAAATTGGATCAGAAATCACGATCGAAAATAATTGCGAAAAATCTGAGAAAAAGAAAAACTAACAAATAGTCTAACGAACGAACGTTCACTATCTGCGGCTAACGGGCGAAAACCGTTCGTTAAAACGAACATATGGATGAACATCCGCTAAATAACTAAACCAAAAAATCGATCTAAAATAAAAAACGAGATCTAGGGTTTCGAAAAAAACCAATCGATTTTCTCATGAAAACCGAGGGCGGCGGCGGCTACCACCGACGAGGTCCCGCAAAACGGCGGCGCCGGCGAGCGGCTCCGGCGGCGGGGTCGGGCGGTCATGGGCGGCGCGGGGCGGCGGGCTAGCGTGCGGCGACGCGGGCGACGGCGGGTGGCAGCGGGGCTGACGCGGCGGCTAGGGTTGGCGGGGCAGGCTGGTGGGCTGCGGCCTCGGCGGCTTATAAAGCCTCCCCCGGGCGGAGTCCCGGGTGGATACGGCCCAAAGTCGGTTTCCTCCTTTTTTTAAAAAAATATTCCGCGCCAAAAAACGAATAAAAGAAATACTAAACAGACTCCAAAAATCCTGAAATAAATTTTTCCCGTCCTCTAAAAATCTAGCGGACAAGGTGAACATTTATTTGGGACTCTAATGCAATTTTGATAAACACATATTTTTTCTAATTCAAATAAAATAGCAATAAAACTCCGAATAAAAATCTTATTTGATTTTAATATTAAATCTCCAATATTTCTTTATTTTAAGTCATGTTATCCTCTCTCTTTTATTTTTATAAAAGAAATAGTCGAGGAGAAAATAATTAAAATCAAATGATCCTCTTTTCAAAATTCGAGAAAACTCAAATATGAAAATAACGAAATTCCCAACTCTCTCCGTGGGTCCTTGAGTTGCGTGGAATTTCTAGGATCAAGCCAAAATGCAATGAAATATGATATGCAATGATGACCTAATGTATAACATTCCAAATTGAAAATTTGGGATGTTACAAACCTACCCCCCTTAAGATGAATCTCGGCCTCGAGATTCGGGTTGGCTAGAAAATAGGTCAGGATGATCCTTCCGTAGGTCTTCCTCTCGTTCCCAGGAGGCTTCATCTTTGGTATGGTGACTCCACTAAACCTTACAGAACTTGATAACTTTGTTGCGTGTAACTCGGCTGGCAAACTCGAGAATCTTGACTGGCTTCTCCTCGTAGGTCAAATCACTATCCAACTGTATCACTTCCAGTGGCACTGTATCTCTCACAGGGATATTAGCCATCTCTGCGTGGCACTTCTTCAACTAAGAAATGTGGAACACATCGTGCACTCCTGACAATCCTTTGGGCAATTCCAACTTGTAAGCAACTTCTCCCATACGTTCCAAAACTTTGTATGGTCCCACAAAATGTGGTGCTAACTTCCCCTTAACTCCAAAACGCTTCACTTCTCGAAGTGGTGATACATGAATATACACTCTGTCTCCGACTTCGTAAACTGTCTCCTTGCATTTAGAATCCGCATAACTCTCCTGCCTAGACTAGGCTACCTTGAGTCTATCACGAATCAGCTTAACCTTCTCTTCAGACTCTTTAATCAAATCTGGTCCAAACAACCGTCGGTCTCCAACTTCATCCCATAACAACGATGTTCTGCACCTCCTTCCATACAATGCTTCAAAAGGGGCCATCTTCAAACTGGCTTGATCGCTGTTGTTGTCAGAGAACTCTGCGTAAGGCAAATTGTTGTCCCAACTAGATCCATAGTCTAGCGCACAAGCTCTCAACATGTCCTCCAAAATCTGATTGACTCTCAGTTTGTCCATCTGTCTGTGGATGAAAAGCTATACTGAACTCTAGCCTGGTTCCCAAAGTTTCATGCAACTGATTCCAAAACTTTGAGGTAAACTGGGTTCCTCTATCTGATACAATGGTCCTCGGAACTCCATGCAAACATACGATCCTGGTCATGTATATCTTTGCCAACTTAGCACTGGTGTAAGTGGTCTTCACTGGGATGAAATGAGCTACTTTTGTCAAACGATCGACTACAACCCATATCGAGTCATAGCCTGTACAAGTCCTGGGTAATCCCGTGATAAAATCCATGCCTAGCTTGTCCCACTTCCATTCGGGTATCGGCAATGGTTGTAGAAATCCTGCTGGCTTCTGATGCTCTGCCTTCACTCTCTGACATATATCACAAACTGCTACATACTCCGCAATATCCTTCTTCATTCCGGTCCACCAGAATCTATCCTTCAAATCTAGATACATCTTGGTATTTCCTAGGTGAATCGAATATGGCGAATCATGGGTCTCCTGCAAAATCAGCTTCCTGATCTGTTGATCATTTGACACATATACGCAGTCCTCGAACCATAAGGTATCGTGCTCATCCTCATGAAATCCTTTAGCCTTTCCTTTGCTCATCCTTTCCTTTATCTCGGCAATCTCCTTGTCCGTCTTCTAAGCTTCTCTGATCTTATCCATCAAAGTAGACTGAATCTCCAATTCTGCTACATAACCTCTCAGAACTATCTCCAAACATAGTTCGTGAAGATTCTCTGCTAACTCCTTGGGTAACTCTCCGGTCATGAGGGTATTGACATGACTCTTGCGGCTCAACGCATCGGCTACTATGCTAGCCTTTCCGGGATGGTAGTGCAACTTCATGTCATAATCCTTAATGAATTCCAACCATCTCCTCTGCTTGAGATTCAACTCCTTCTGCGTGAATATATACTTCAAACTCTTGTGATTCGTGTATACCTCACAATGGTTTCCGATGAGAAAATGTCTCCAAGTCTTCAATGCATGCACTACGCTGCTAACTCCAAATCATGCGTAGCATAATTTAACTCATGGGGTTTAAGCTATCGTGAGGCATATGAAACCACTCTTCCTTCCTGCATAAGCACTACTCCAAGTCCTCGACAAGAAGCGTCGCAATACACTTCATAATCCTTGCGTTGATCTGGCAGGATCAACACTGGTGATGTAACCAAGCATTTCTTCAACTCCTGAAAACTGGCCTCACATTCCTCAGTCCATTTGAACTTGGTGTCCTTCTTCAACAACTCCGTCATAGGCTTTGCAATCTTCGAGAAATTCTCAATGAACCTCCGGTAGTATCCTGCGAGTCCAAGAAAACTTCGGATCTCTCCAACTGACGTGGGTGCCTCCCAATTTGTCACAGTGACAACTTTGGTGGGGTACCACTATTCCTTCTCCGGATATAACATGCCCAAGGAATCCAACTTCCTTCAACCAAAACTCACACTTGCTGAACTTGGTGTATAGCTGATGTTCTCTGAGCTTCCCAAGTACTAATCGCAAATGCTCTTTATGCTCCTCTTCATTCTTCGAGTAGACCAGAATATCATCAATGAACACCACAATGAACTTATCCAAAAACTCCATAAACACCTTGTTCATCATGTTCATGAAATAGGCAGGTGCGTTAGTCAGGCCAAATGACATAACGGTATACTCATATGGCCCGTACCTTGTGGTAGAAGCTGTCTTAGGTATATCCTGCTCTTGAATCTTCAGCTGGTGGTACCCTGATCGCAGATCAATCTTGGAAAACACCTTAGCTCCTTGCAGCTGATCCAACAAATCATTGATCATTGACAGTGGGTACTTGTTCTTGATCGTCACCACATTCAATCCTCGATAATCAACAACCATCCTCGACGATCCATCCTTCTTCTGCACTAGAAGTACTGGTGATCCCCAAGGTGACGAGCTTGGGCGAATATATTCTTTATCCAGTAACTCCTTAATCTTCTTCTTAATTTCCTCTAAATCCTGTGCGGGCATCCTGTACGGTATCTTATATATTGGCCCTGTGCCTGGCAAAAGCTCAATCAAAAACTCGATGTCTCTATCCGATGGCATGCCTGGCAACTCTTTTGGAAATACATCCGGGAAATCCCTCACCACTAGTACTTCCTCCTGTACAACTCCTGATAAGGAATTTACTTGAGTCCTATTCGGCACATGCCGGGATACATACTTGATCCTTCTTCCTTCTGGGGTGGTGAGAAAAATCGACTTACTGGCACAATAGATGTTTCCTCCATACATCGATAGCCAATCCATACCCAGAATCACATCCAAACCTTGCGATTCCAAAATTATTAGATCTGAGGGGAAAACATGCCTACCTATGGTCAATGGCATCTGAAAACATCCTTGGCTTGCCATATACTCTGCTCCTGGCGAGCTCACTAACATAGGTGTACTAAGAGCTTTGGTGGGCAGCTTATACTTATACACAAATCCCCTTGATATATATGAATGAGATGCACCCGTATCAAAAAGAACGACTGCAGTAAATGACTTAACCAAAAACTTACCTATTACTGCATATGGCTGGGCTTCAATCTCCTCCACGTTAACGTGGTTCACTTGTCCCCTGTTGAAAGGGTTGGGCTTCTTCCCAGAACTTCCATTGCCATTTCCATTCTTAGCATCAAGACATTCATTGGCGTAATGTCTGGTCTTCTGGCACTTGTAGCAAGTAACGTGGCTTAGATCTTTCTTGGCGGGGGTTGCTGGGTTGGAACGGTTCTGTCCGTTGCTCCCTCCATTACCATTTCCGTTCTTGGAGCCACTATGGTTGTGCGAACTTCCTCCAGTGTGATTGTGACCTCCATGGTTATGGACAAGTCCTCCTGAGTTCGGGGTAAAATAGGGTCTCTGCTGAGCTCCAGAATTATACTTCCCTTGTCCATACTTCCTCTTGCAGTTGTCAATCTACTGCTGCTTCCCTTCAAGCATGAGAGCTCTATCTACCAACTGTTGGTAGTTATTAAAGGTTGCTACCATCAATTGCATGCTCAGCTCATCATTCAGTCCTTCCAGAAACTTCTCCTGTTTAGCTGCATCCGTAGCAACGTCATCTGGGGCATAACGTGCTAGCGTGCTAAAGTCATCCACATACTGGCTAACGGTGCGTCCTCCTTGGCATAAGTTGCGAAACTCATGCTTCTTCATGGTCATAGCTCCTACTTATACATGGGCAGTGTGAAAGGCCTGCTAAAACTGGTCCCATGTAACATTGGCTATAGGATAGGTGATAGTGTAATTCTCCCACCATGAGGTTTCTGATCCATCCAATTGGTGTGCGGCAAAACACACCTTCTCAGCATCTGTGCATCCTGCAGTGGTTAACTCCCTTCCAATATTACGGAGCCAATCATCTGCAACTATCGGCTCGGTGCTACTGGAAAACACCGGCGGCTGTAACCTCAGAAAACGGGCTAAGTTGTCAACTCGGGGTGGTGGTGGTGGGTTGTTGTTGTTGTTGCCTTGGTTCTAAACTAACAACTACATCAAGGTATTTTGCTGCTGGATCAATTGAGTGAGCTCCGGTGGAAAGGTAAATCCGGGGTCACGTCTCAGAGGCATCTGAGGGTTTAGAGGGAAGAGAATAGAATAGAATGAGGTCTAGTGAGAAAACACTACCCATATGCACATGAGACAAACAAAATCATATCACTTAATCAATCAAGCAAGGGCATACAATCGCTCTAGAACTATCGTTACAAAAGTGCTCGGACTATACTATATACATGGTGGAATACTACTACTAATATGGTGGTCGACTAGAAAAATTGATCGGTCGAAGACTCCATGATATCCGCTCCAGCTTCATCAACATAGTCATCATCGCTATCGTCGGGGTCCTAGTCGGTGTCGTCGATGATGATGTAGTTCTCCGGGAAAGTAGAACCGTCGTCTTCTCCTCCCGACGCGGGGTCTCCCATGAATACTCCTAGCTTCCTTGTCAGATCACCATTCATCTCTACTAGTATCGTCATTTCCTCCTCGTATCCCTCGCGTGTAGACTTGAGTTCTTCCTCCAGCTCCGTGATCCTGGTCATCGCCTTCTTCAGATCTATCATGCTTGCGCACATCTGGTTCTCCTGGCGACGAATGTGCTGGTTTAAATCCTGGATGAAAGCTGCAATGGATCTATCCTTCCTGGTGCTAATCATCTCCCATTGCTCATCTCGGCACCCACAAATCTAGTAGATAGTATCCTTGAGATCCTTGTGGTAAACTTCTCCAATGCGTCCCATGGTGATGTGGGCTGCCATACTCTTTCCTAGACTCCAGGTTGGTGCATCAAAGGAAAACTCTATGGGCTCAGTAACTGGCGTAAATGTCCTTCCTGGAACTTGAACTTGAATCATCCAGCGCTCCTCTTCTGGTAAAGTGGCGTTGTAAGTCCCGGTGAAGCTTGGTATTCCGATGTTCAGGTACCTAGTGACTTCCTTCAAGTGGCGTCCAAAAGGTGTTTCTTCATCCGGTTGTGCAAACTTGTTCCTTGCGTCCGCCATCTTAAAGAGTTGAAAATGGAGAGGAGTTAGAAAATGAGAAGAGAGTAGTGATCTAGGGCTTTAGCTTAGTGGTCGTGTCCTACAGTCAGCGTGTGCTCTGATACCATCTTGTAGCGACCAGACCTCAAACAATCTGATCTCTGTGCATCAGTGTCATCCCTAGATCGGTAATGCTGACATGCACAATACTTGAGGATTTATAACAAAGTAGCAATCACACACTTATTACATCGAATGTCTCAAAAGAGAACTTATTACAATAAATATGGCTTAAGGCCATCTAATACGATAACAGCGGAAGGCTTGGAAGATAAAGTGAGTCCATCAACTCCAACGGCATCACTGAGTGAAAGACCAGGACCTAAGGCTCCTTACTCGTCGTCTGAAAAGTCTGCAACATGATACGTTGCAGCCCGAAACGGATCAGCACATGGAATATGCTGGCAATGTAACACAAGAGAGTAATGAACAAGATAAAGCTATCCCTATATGCATATATGGCTGGTGGAGACTGTATGGTTAATATGTTTTGCAGAAAGCCAATTTTTTCCTACAACAAAGGGATATATTTTATTTAACTATTATGGTGGTTTTTAAACATTGAGAAGGTTCACCCAACTCAATCCCAATTAAGCATCATCATTAAACCCAATCAAATTATATTAAGAGTGATGAGATCCACATGATAATCCAAGAACTAGATACTCAAGATGTCCATAACCGGGGACACGGCTAACCATGATTAGTTTGTACACTCTTCAGAGGTTTGTGCACTTTCCCCCACAAGACTCGATCTCCCCCCTTGGATTTCTCGCACTACATAATGTTTGAGAAACGGATGACCGAGACACAGTATTTCCGAAGAGGTCCCCTTAACCGATAGATAGGCATGTACACCTACAATCCCCTACATCTGCTAGCCCATCATGAAAAGGTTTCGCATAACTTACTCAACTATGCCAGAGCCCATAATGGCATGTGGCTGCACATGGAAGTTTCTAGCATGAATAATCTTATGATCCCTTTGAGCCTGGGTGCAGTCCATAGGAGAATCACACGGTACCCTAGGATTTCCAAAAATACAGGCAATCACTGGGTTCCCCAGGTGCCTCAATCCACTCAGATGTGTATTAAAGTTGCCACCTTAAGTTAACCATTAATTAACAACTCACATCTGTCATGGATATGCTCAAACCCAAACCACATCTACGAGCATAGCCTAGCAATATAAGAAACTTAGAAGTAACTCCCAAAGGTTTGATAATAAACAGGTGAATAGGTACTACCTCAACTACTTCCCAACCCACAATTTATGCAGATCTTAACCGTGCAATTGTTTGAGGATTGATCTAATGCAATAAAATTGAGTAGTAAAGAGGTATGATCAAAGTGTTACTTGCCTTGCTGATGATCTGTGAAACCTAGAGACTCATAGTAGCACGCTTCACACTTTGGGTACTCTATCGCAATCAAACAAGCATACAATAAGCAATCAAGCAAGATGCACGGGTAAAACTCAAATAAGAAGATCTAACCAGAAAGTTCAACTTAAGAACTCCGGTTTGCAAAAAAATCAAATCAAACGAAGCAACAAAACTCAAAATGCGAAGGAAACAAGCTTCGTTTACTAATCTGGACTAAACTCAAATTTTACAATAGCAAAAACTTGTTTAAGTTGATTAAACAGAAAGAGGGCTTCGAGACAAAACTCTAGGCGCTTGAATCGCCTGATTCCGATAAACGAGCAAAAAGTTAAACTAAAACGAAAATCGGATCAGAAACCGCGATTGAAAATAATCGCGAAAAATCCGAGAAAAAGAAAAACTGACGAATAGACTAACGAACGAATGTTCGCTATCTGCGGCTAACAGGCGAAAACCGTTCGTTAAAACGAATGTACGAACGAATGTCCTATATATAACTAAACCAAAAAAAAACTGATCTAAAGTAAAAAAATGGGATCTAGGGTTTCGAAAAAACCGACCGGTTTTCTCGCAAAAACCGAGGGCGGCGGTGGCGGCTACCTCCGGTGAGGTCCGGCGAAACGGCGGCAGCGGCGAGCGACTCCGGCGGCGGGGTCAGGCGGCGGGTGGCGGCACGGGGCGGTGGGCTAGCGGGCGGCGGCGCGGCGGCCGCGGGTGGCGATGGCGCATGCGGCGGTGGTGGGCCTGGCACGGCGGATAGGGTTAGCGGGGCGGGCTGGTGGGCTGCGGCCTCAGCCTCGGCGGCTTATAAAGCCTCACCCGGGCGGAGTCCCGGGCGGATACGGCCCAAAGTCGGTTTCCTCCTTTTTTTAAAAAAATATTCCGCGCAGAAGAGCGAGTGAAAGAAATACTAAACGGACTCCAAAAATCTTGAAATAAATTTTCCCCGTCCTCTAAAAATCTAGCGGACAACGTGAACATTTATTTGGGACTCTAATGCAATTTTGAAAAACACATATTTTTCCTAATTCAAATAAAATATCAATAAAACTCCGAATAATAATCTTATTTGATTTTAATATTAAATCTCTAATATTTATTTATTTTTGAGAAAGTCATTTTATCCACTCTCTTTTATTTTTATAAAAGAAATAGTCGAAGAGAAAATAATTAAAATCAAACGGTCCTCTTTTCAAAATTCGAGAAAACTCAAATATGAAAATAACGAAATTCCCAACTCTCTTCGCGGGTCCTTGAATTGTGTGGAATTTCTAGGATCAAGCCAAAATGCAATAAAATATGATATACAATGATGACCTAATGTATAACAATCCAAATTGAAAATTTGGGATGTTACATGACCAAGTCAAATGGGCCGGCCTTTGTAAGCTAAATGGGCCAGTGGTGGGCCGTCGCATGTGTCAACATATCATAGGCGCCTATCTGACCCACTGATGAGCTGACACGTGTTTCCTCCGGTCAATCAGAATTTTACACGGGAAATTTCCCATTGGATCGGTCTATTAACGGGTTATCGGATCCAAAACCGGACCTGATAGCTTAACGGCGACCCATTAGGGTTGATGCCACATGTCGGTCACCCTTGACGAAAGCACTTCTGTGACGCGTGATTTATCATCATGTAAGTGGAAACTTCCGTGATGATAATTTTGGTAATGTCATGGAACACTTCTACAACAGCACATGTATGATTATCTTGATTCTGTCATAAAATCGTCATGGATGTACATGCATGACAGAAAACATGACCTACTATGACAAACATGTATCGTCACGAAAGTGTCTTTTTTGTAGTGTAGGTGCAAGGCCCGCTGCAGGAGCAACTTCGGACGTTATGAACGTCTGGCAAACTAAAGCTGATAACTACTCGATAGTTCAGTGTGCCATGCTTTACGGCTTAGAATTGGGACTTAAGAAACGTTTTGAACGTCATGGAGCATATGAGATGTTCTAGGAGTTGAAGTTAATATTTAAAGGAAATGCCCGAGTTGAGAGATGTGAAGTCTCCAACAAGTTCTATAGCTGCAAGATGGAGGAGAATAGTTCTATCAGTGAACACATACTCAGAATGTCTGGGTACCATAACTACTTGACTCAGCTGGGAGTTAATCTTCCTGATGATAGTGTCATTGACAAAGTTCTTCAATCACTGCCACCAAGCTATAAAGGCTTCATGATGAACTATAACATGCAAGGGATGGAAAAGACAATTCCCGAGCTCTTCGCAGTGCCTAAGGCTGCGTAGGTAGAAATCAAGAAGGAGCATCAAGTGTTGATGGTTAACAGGACCACTAGTTTCAAGAAAAAGGGTAAAAGGAAGAAGGGGAACTTCAAGAAGAATAGCAAGCAAGTTGCTGCTCAAGGGAAGAAGCCCAAGTCTGGACCTAAGCCTGAAACTGAGTGCTTCTACTGCAAAGGGACTGGTCACTGGAAGCGGAACTGTCCCAAGAATTTGGCAGATAAGAAGGATGGCAAAGTGAAAGGTACATTTGATATACATGTTATTGATGTGTACCTTACTAATGCTCGTAGTAGCGCCTGAGTATGTGTTACTGGTTCTGTTGCTCATATTTGCAACTCGAAACAGAAGCTACGGATTAAACGAAGATTGGTTAAGGATGAGGTGACGATGCACGTCGGAAATGGTTCCAAGGTCGATGTGATCGCCGTCGGCACGCTACCTCTACATCCACCTTCGGGACTAGTTTTAGACCTAAATAATTGTTATTTGGTGCGAGCGTTGAGCATGAACATTATATATGGATCTTGTTTGATGCGAGACGATTATTCATTTAAATTAGATAATAATGGTTGTTCTATTTATATGAGTACTATCTTTTATGGTCATGCACCCTTGATGAGCGGTCTATTTTTGTTGAATCTCGGTCGTAGTGATACACATATTCATAATATTGAAGCCAAAAGATGCAAAGTTAATAATGATAGTGCAACTTATTTGTGGCACTGCCATTTAGGTCATATTGGTGTAAAGCGCATGAAGAAACTCCATGTTGATGGGCTTTTGGAATCACTTGATGCTTGCGAACCATGCCTCACGGGCAAGATGAATAAGACTCCGTTCTCCGGAACAATGGAGCGAGCCACTGACTTATTGGAAATAATACATACTGATGTATGCGGTCTGATGAGTGTTGAGGCTCGCGGCGGGTATCGTTATTTTCTGACCTTCACAGATGATTTGAGCATATATGGGTATATCTACTTAATGAAACATAAGTCTGGAAGATTTAAAAAGTTCAAGGAATTTCAGAGTGAAGTGTAAAATCATTGTAACAAGAAAATAAGTTTGTACGATCTGATCGCGGAGGCAAATATTGAGTTACGAGTTTGGTCTTCATTTGAAACAATGTGGAATAGTTTCGCAACTCACACCACCTGGAACACCACAGCGTAATGGTGTGTCCAAACGTCGTAACTATACTCTATTAGATATGGTGCGATCTATGATGTCTCTTACTGATTTACCACTATCATTTTGGGGTTATGCTTTAGAGACGGCCTCATTCACGTTAAATAGGGCATCCTCTAAATCCATTGAGACGACGCCATATGAACTGTGGTTTGGCAAGAAACCTAAGTTGTCGTTTCTTAAAGTTTGGGGCTGCGATGCTTATGTGAAAAAGCTTCGACCTGATAAGCTCGAACCCAAATTGAAGAAATGTGTCTTCATAGGATACCCAAAAGAAACTATTGGTACACCTTCTATCATAGATCTGAAGGCAAGATATTTGTTGCTAAAAATGGATCCTTTCTAGAGAAGGAGTTTCTCTCAAAAGAAGTGAGTGGGAGGAAAGTAGAACTTGATGAGGTAGTTGTGCCTTCTCTCGAATTGGAAAATGGTTCATCACAGAAATCAGTTCCAGTGATGCCTACACCAATTAGTGAGGAGTTTAATGATGATGATCATGAAGCTTCAGATCAAGTTACTACCGAACCTCGTAGGTCAGCCAGAGTCCCATCTTCCCATAACCGCGGGCACGACTTTCGAAAGTTCAAATCCATGCAGGGGTGTCCCAACTTAGCCCATCACAAGCTCTCACGGTCAACGAAGGAATAGACCTCCTCCCGAGACATTCCGATCAGACTCGGTATCCCGGTACTCCAAGACATCCTCGACAACGGTAAAACAAGCCCAGCAAGACCACCCGATGCGCCGACATCCCGATAGGAGCTGCACATATCTCGTTCTCAGGGCACACCAGATAAGCTAAGCATACGGGAGCCAACGTAACCCAAGTTGCCAAGGGACGGCCCCGCACGGTGCTCTAGGTTGGACCAACACTTAGACAAGCACTGGCCCGGGGGGGGTTAAAATAAAGATGACCCTTGGGCGCGCGACCCCCAAGGGAAAAGAAAAGGCTGGGTGGCAAATGGTAAAACCAAGGTTGGGCCTTGCTGGAGGAGTTTTATTCAAGGCGAACTGTCAAGGGGTTCCCATTATAACCCAACCGTGTAAGGAACGCAAAATCCGGGAACATAACACCGATATGACGGAAACTAGGGCGGCAAGAGTGGAACAAAACACCAGGCATAAGGCCGAGCCTTCCACCCCTTACCAAGTATATAGATGCATTAATTAAATAAGATATATAGTGATATCCCAACAAGTAAATAAATGTTCCAAACAAGGAACGGCCTCCAATCTTCACCTGCAACTAGCAACGCTATAAGAGGGGCTGAGCAAAGCGGTAACATAGCCAATCAACGATTTGCTAGGACATGGTGGGTTAGAGGCTTGACATGGCAAATTGGGAGGCTGACAAGAAAACGGTAGGCATTGTAGCATTGGCATAGCAAAGAGCGAGCAAACTAGCATAGCAAAGATAGTAGTGATTTCGAGGGTATGATCATCTTGCCTGAAATCCCGCAAGGAAGAAGAACGAGTCCATGAAGAAGATAAACGGACGTAGACGAACAGATCCTCACAAACTCGACGTTAACGGAACCAACCTGAAGAAGCAACACTGGAAAGAAGCAAACAACATAGTAAACAACCACGACATGAACATGGCAGGATGCACAATCAAGTATGATGCATGTCCGGTTTAAGTATATGCATCGTGATGCATATTGACAAAACACCACATCAATTATTTAGTTCTCTCTCGTTTATGTACCCCAACAATATTAAATGTTGATTAACATGGCAAGAGGATGAAGCAAATGTAAACTACCTATCTAGTCAAGGTTAAATGAGGCCGGAAGCAACGAACAACAATTCCGGAAACTCCTCATATGCATATATTAGGTTTGGTACTGTTCTGCCCTAAACATTATTTTAGAGTTGTTAAACATGCAAGATGAGTGCACCATGTTAAACTAGGCATTTTTCTACCCCAATTACATATAAAGATTATTAAAATCGGAGTTACGGTTATTTAGTTATGAATTAAATCATTTTAACATGGCATAGGAGCAAATTAATGCAAGCAACATTTTTTAACATTTCAAACATAGATGAAAGTTGGATATTATTAATCTACACAAAATTCTGAGCAAGTTTCATATATAATTCATTTTAATCCGATGCACGAATTGTGAGTTATTAAATGCATGAACTAGGGGGACTATTCTGCAAAACTGGCAATCTCTGGATAAATAGGAAAAATCCCAGGCGCTGAAAAAAACATGATATGGCCGAATCTGGAGCAGATTGGGCCAAGAGAAGAAAAAAAAACTAAGGAGCCGCTGGGGGGGCTGCTCACCATGGGCTCTTGGCCCAGCTGGAGGGGAAGCAGGACCGTCGGGGTGAGGAGGCGCGCTGGGCCTCGTGGCAAAGGGATCTGGGCCTGCTGGTCTGCTCAGGCCCACGAGGCGCGAGGGGGGTCCTCCTCCTCGAACCCGCCTGGATCGAGGGAGGCAGGGGGGCGGCGGCGGCGCCGTTCGCCGACGGGCAGCGGCAAGGAGGGGCGGAGGAGGCCGGCGAGGGCAGGGAACGCGCGGATCCGGGCGCGGGGAGCGGAGGCCGAGGCTGCGGGGCCTGTTCCTGAGGTCAGCGGGGCTCGGCGATGCCGGCGTCGAAGATCGGGAGCTCGGCTCCATGGATTTTCATGGCGGCGAGGGTTGGAGCAGTAGCAGTGAAGGCGCGAGGAACGGAGGCCGGCGAGGGGGACGGACTCCGACGAGGCACGGGTGGCCGGCGGGAGCATCTGGCGCGGCGGCGCGGCTCCGGTCGGTCTGGGGCAAACGGCGGCGAAGAGAGGGCCCCGTGGTGGCCCGGTTCGGCCCCGGGGCGGGCCGGATCTGGGCCCCGGGAGGATGGCGGCGAAGTGGGCGCAGGGGAGGTGAGGTGGCGGCTCGGGATAGGCTGGCGGCGGTGGTTGGGTGACGTGGCGCGACGGGATTGGTTGGAGTGAGGTGGCGACCGAGCGGACATGTCCGGGCGCGGTGAGGACGCGTCCGGCGGCGCGAGGGGAGGGGTTTTTAGGGTTCATCCGCGAAATGATCCGAAATTTCGGGGAGGGGTGCTCTTTTTATAGGTAGAAGGAGCTAGGAGAGACCAAATGAGGTGCGGTTTTCGGCCACGTGATCGTGATCGAACGCTCTAGTTGGTGGAGCAGAGTTAGGTGGGTTTTGGGCCAAATTGGAGAGGTGTTGGGCTGCAACACACACGAGGCCTTCTCGGTCCCTCGGTTAACCGTTGGAGTATCAAACGAAGTCCAAATGGTACGAAACTTGACAGGCGGTCTACCGGTAGTAACCCAAGGCCGCTTGGCAAGACTCGGTCCAGTTCGGAAATGTTTGATCACCACACATGTAAGAAAGGTAGAAATGACCACCGGAGGAGAACGGAACGCCGGATTGCAAAACGGACAACGGGGAAAATGCTCGGATGCATGAGACGAACACGTATGCAAATGAAATGCGCATGATGACATGATATGCAATGCATGACACGCAAGCAATGACAAGGCAACAACAGCGAATAACTGAACGACACCTGGCACATCGGTCTCGGGGCGTTACAACACTCCACCACTACGAGAGGATCTCGTCCCGAGATCTAGAATGGCACCGGAGGGAAAACAAAAGAGAAAGAGAAGAGGTAAAACTAAGTCGCTTCTTTGACAAACGCGTGAAACCACGAACCTTGAATAAGGTTAAGCCATTTTGAGAAAAGAATACAACGGAGATGAACGAAGTTGAAAACACTCCGTTAGAAAAGAGGGACAAAAACATTGCGAAAACCTTGAGGTTGAAGGGAAGATATATATAGAAAAACACTCCGGTTAAGGAAGGGGATCAAGGAAGACCAAAAATTCGGGCAGCACTCCGATTGAAAAGAGAGGAATTGAATAAGAACTTGATAAGGTGATATAACTTGAAAAGAGGGCACGACACCCCGGTTAAATGGACAATCATGAAAAGAACATGATCTTGACAAAACAAGAAGATGGGTTGAAGAGAACAACAACACAATGCCTCCAGAACGAAAGAATAGAAGTTGTATCGACGGAACAAAAGAACGGAGAAGAAAACATCCTCTACCTCCAATGAGTTTGAAAAGCATCTTAAAGAGAAGGGTCACACGGAGTTGTTGGAACAATCCACAACGAAAAGAATAAACTTTAAATGGTCTTATGGGGTACATCTCAAATTATGAGGTGACAACCTACCACTCACGGGAAGAAGAATTGGATTGATAAGAACAAGGAGACAAGAAACTATATCACACCGGAATGGAAAAATGAAGAGCTTGGATCAATTATGAGTACCACAAATAGCAACAAACCTTAGCGAAGGCTTTAGGTGAAATATAACCCAAGACAACTCCAATGACGAGATTGATGGATTTAAAATATCTCATTCATGACAACATGTGAATCATAAACATGAATTCAAATTATGCAGAATGACATAATACCCCCTCCAATGATACGATAGACAGAAAAGCACTCCGGATTACAAAATGAAGAAACCTTGAGTTTCTTAGAAAAGAATCTTGATGAACGCTTCGAGACGGAAATAAATCCTTGATGAACCACCAAGTAGAGCCTCCCTAAATAACTCCGGTAAACGAAAAGATGACAAAAGAAAGAGAAGTTGAGAATATAAGGTGAAGCCTTGCAATGATTTAGATGAATCTCCGTGGTGATGTAATTGCGAGAGCTAGGAACTCCGGGAAATAAAAAAATAAGATGAACAATTGAGATCAAGAATTTGATGAGCCTCCGGAATAGGAAATTAATCACTTGGATGAAACAAGAATAAGAATTAAGTTATGCTTATCCTTCACCAATTAAATTGATGACAATCAACGGATTTGGCATACTACTTATTCTCGAAGAAAGGATTAGGATAGATACGGCACCAACTTGAGAAAATATCGAACGAACCACCGGTAGGGTTGAAACAACGAATAAATTGATATGATAACGAAGGAAGAGAAATCTTGAACGGACCACCGTAAGAATTAAAAATGAACAAAGAAAAGATAAGGAAGACACCGGGAAGAATTAGCAAATGAATGAAGATGCTTGAGAGAATTTAGACCCATGAGAACGAAGAGATCACGAGCCGATTAGAGATCTCTTGAACGATACACCGGCAGGATTGGAGAATGATAACAGAAAGTTGAGAATTAATACACCTGAATTGATGGACTCCGGATAACAAACTGAGAAGACTCTTGCATTGCTCCGGATGGGTGAAAGGAATTCTCACAATCAAAACAATTATGAGAGGATGGTATCAAGCTTGAACCACGAATCTTGGGGAGAGTGAAGCAAGATTGAGAGAAAAATCTTCTTCGGTCTTAAAATCTCCGAGAATGATGACGAGAAACTTCACCAAGAATTATTTAGACACTCTGGAAGAATCAAAACGAAGAGGTTGAGCCAATGATGAAAAGAATTTAACCGATCTTGGAGAAATACATGTGACTGATGATAAATCATTCTCACGTCAACTTGGAAAAGAATTTGATAAGCTCCGGGAAAATAAGAAGAGTCAGGTAAGATCCTGGGAAAAGACCTGTGGGTTAGGGCCCACTCAAGAGAAAACACCGTTGAAATGATTAAAAGAGAGGTTGCACCGGTTTAATTAAATGACTTGAATTAGGGAACATCCTCGAAAGAGCTTGAACGAATGTAGAGTGGAAACACGAATCTTCGAAAATATCTTGAGCACTCCGGAACAATTGAATAGCGAGAAGTGAATGATTAAGAATTGCACCGGCATGAGAAATCATTAGAAACGAGGGAAAAGGGATATGATAAACACCAACAACTTGAATTGGTTCCACCGGAGAAGAAGACGAGTGATGAGAGACGAACTTGAAGCTCCGTTCGAATCTTCATGAGAACCACCGGATAAAAGCATTGACGGAAAAGAATGGAGAGATTTCCCATCAATAAAAGGATACTTGATTGAGATATATGAGTCTTCGGAGAAAAGCAAGGGAGGGAGGGCGGGAAAAACAAAGGCAACTTGGAGACGGATGAAACAAACACCGTTGAGAAGAACTGATACTTGATCTTGCGGTTGTTGAAATGATCGGATCCACTTGAAGAGAAACACACCGGTGAAAAGGATTGACAGCACAATCTCGATGATCAAGAAGGATTGGTATTCACATCGAAGTATGAGAACACCATTTCAGAAAGGTATGGAATCAACACTTGACTTTGAAGCAACTCGAATACCACAACTCAAAACAAAACAAAGGATTGGCTTGCGGAATAAGCCGGAACAAACATATGATAGAGATTTCGTCCGAAGTTTTCGTGGTGGGGCCTACACGGGCTCGATCGTACAGCACCATCATGTACAAGGCAGTGCACATGACATACGAAGCGTCCCCGAGTCGGCATAGCCAAGGACTCTTTAAGACACAACGAGACCACTATAAAATCGACCGTGAATAGGCGGACCACTAGACGTCGAACCCCAAATTTCATATCATACATCTGTCGGAAAGATATCCTAAGAGCTACTTGACTTCCCACCTATGAAACTCCCGAAATTTTCCGGTTATGCAATCAGGTGTTGGGGATACAGGGGAAGCATAATATCTCACCCAAACTAGCAAATCCTACATCCAGCTGTATCCATCCTTCAACACATAACCAAGAAACCTTCGGAAATCATCTACCTCAACCTTCGAAAAGCATCCGTTATACAAGTTATGGCGATACTCCCGAACTCCCGCCCCAGTACTGGGTGGCGTCGAGGTTATCTCACCAACGAACTGCATAAAAGAGATTTTCGATGTCGGCGTACTAGACTCAGGTATTTCAGAACTGCAACGATAAAATTATGACGACAACACCTCAGAGCTCAACTCCCCGGGACACTTCCACAAAACCCCTGACAGGAGGCACCAAGACAATGTTCTCGTCATAAAACCATCGAAACGATTCCAAGATACCCGCGTGAACCTAAAATATTTTTTTTGTGAAATTTGAGAAGAGAAGAGTCAAAACTCTACGTCAGGATGCCTTACCAGAGCGATGAGGAGACTGGGAAGTAAAAAGAATTCCTAAACTCTCCGATATATAATTCCTAAATGACTCAAAACATTTTTCTAGACTCAACAACGGCTGCTAAAAACGATCAAGCAGTGGGGGCTCCTAAGGTCGGGGAAGGCTCTGATACCAACTTGTAACACCCTCGATGCGACAATAGCTCCCACGTGTCGAGGCACGACTTAGAGACATAATCGCATTGAAGGCATATGTCGCAAGTGAGGTAATCTTCACACAACCCATGTAATACATACAGGGAAAGAGATACATAGTTGGCTTACAATCGCCACTTCACACAATTACATGAATAAACATTACATCAATCAAATACACTCATGGTCCGACTACGGAACCAAAATAAAAGAAGAACCCCAAATGCGACACGGTCCCCGATCGACCCCAACTGGGCTCCACTACGGATCGACATAAACGAAACAACACAAAGGACAAGATCTTCATCGAGCTCCTCCTGAGCTGGGTTGCGTCATCTGCACGGACTCATCGGCACCTGCAAGCTGGTTTTGGAAGTATCTGTGAGCCACAGGGACTCAGCAATCTCGCACCCCCACGATCAAGACTATTTAAGCTTATGGGTAAGGTAAAGGTATGAGGTGGAGCTGCAGCAAGCGACTAGCATATATGGTGGCTAACATACGCAAAAGAGAGCGAGAAGAGAAGGCAAAGCACGGTCGATAAAAGTATGATCAAGAAGTGATCCTATAACAACCTACGTCAAGCATAACTCCAACAACCGTGTTCACTTCCCGGACTCCGCCGGAAAGAGACCATCACGGTTACACACGCTGTTGATTCATTTTAATTAAGGTCGACTTCAGGTTTTCTACAACCGGACGTTAACAAATTCCCATCTTCCCATAACCGCGGGCACGACTTTCGAAAGTTCAAATCCCTGCAGGGGTGTCCCAACTTAGCCCATCACAAGCTCTCACGGTCAACGAAGGAATAGACCTCCTCCCGAGACATTCCGATCAGACTCGGTATCCCGGTACTCCAAGACATCCTCGACAATGGTAAAACAAGCCCAGCAAGACCACCCGATGCGCCGACATCCCGATAGGAGCTGCACATATCTCGTTCTCAGGGCACACCAGATAAGCTAAGCATACGGGAGCCAACGTAACCCAAGTTGCCAAGGGACGGCCCCGCACGGTGCTCTAGGTTGGACCAACACTTAGACAAGCACTGGCCCGGGGGGGGTTAAAATAAAGATGACCCTTGGGCGCGCGACCCCCAAGGGAAAAGAAAAGGCTGGGTGGCAAATGGTAAAACCAAGGTTGGGCCTTGCTGGAGGAGTTTTATTCAAGGCGAACTGTCAAGGGGTTCCCATTATAACCCAACCGGCGTGAGGAACGCAAAAATCCGGGAACATAACACCGATATGACGGAAACTAGGGCGGCAAGAGTGGAACAAAACACCAGGCATAAGGCTGAGCCTTCCACCCTTTACCAAGTATATAGATGCATTAATTAAATAAGATATATTGTGATATCCCAACAAGTAAATAAATATCCCGATAAGGAACGGTCTCCATGTTCCAACAAGGAACAAAACTTCAATCTTCACCTGCAACTAACAACGCTATAAGAGGGGGCAAAGCGGTAAACATAGCAATCAACGATTGCTAGGACATGGTGTTAAGAGGCTTGACATGGCAAATTGGAGCTGACAAGAAATGGTAGGCATTGTTAGCATTGGCATAGCAAAGAGCGAGGCAAACTAAGCATAGCAAAGATAGTAGTGATTTCGAGGGTATGATCATCTTGCCTGAAATCCCGCAAGGAGAAGAACGAGTCCATGAAGAAGATAAACGGACGTAGACGAACAGATCCTCACAAACTCGACGTTAACGGAACCAACCTGAAGAAGCAACACTGGAAAGAAGCAAACAACATAGTAAACAACCATGACATGAACATGGCAGGATGCACAATCAAGTATGATGCATGTCCGGTTTAAGTATATGCATCGTGATGCATATTGACAAAACACCACATCAATTATTTAGTTCTCTCTCGTTTATGTACCCCAACAATATTAAATGTTGATTAACATGGCAAGAGGATGAAGCAAATGTAAACTACCTATCTAGTCAAGGTTAAATGAGGCCGGAAGCAACGAACAACAATTCCGGAAACTCCTCATATGCATATATTAGGTTTGGTACTGTTCTGCCCTAAACATTATTTTAGAGTTGTTAAACATGCAAGATGAGTGCACCATGTTAAACTAGGCATTTTTCTACCCCAATTACATATAAAGATTATTAAAATCGGAGTTACGGTTATTTAGTTATGAATTAAATCATTTTAACATGGCATAGGAGCAAATTAATGCAAGCAACATTTTTTAACATTTCAAACATAGATGAAAGTTGGATATTATTAATCTACACAAAATTCTGAGCAAGTTTCATATATAATTCATTTTAATCCGATGCACGAATTGTGAGTTATTAAATGCATGAACTAGGGGGACTATTCTGCAAAACTGGCAATCTCTGGATAAATAGGAAAAATCCCAGGCGCTGAAAAAAACATGATATGGCCGAATCTGGAGCAGATTGGGCCAATAGAAGAAAAAAAACTAAGGAGCCGCCGGGGGGGCAGCTCACCATGGGCTCTTGGCCCAGCTGGAGGGGAAGCAGGCCGTCGGGGTGAGGAGGCGCGCTGGGCCTCGTGGCAAAGGGATCTGGGCCTGCTGGTCTGCTCAGGCCCACGAGGCGCGAGGGGGTCCTCCTCCTCGAACCCGCCTGGATCGAGGGAGGCAGGGGGGCGGCGGCGGCGCCGTTCGCTGGCGGGCAGCGGCAAGGAGGGGCGGAGGAGGCCGGCGAGGGCAGGGAACGCGCGGATCCGGGCGCGGGGAGCGGAGGCCGAGGCTGCGGGGCCCGTTCCCGAGGTCAGCGGGGCTCGGCGACGCCGGCGTCGAAGATCGGGAGCTCGGCTCCATGGATTTTCATGGCGGCGAGGGTTGGAGCAGTAGCAGCGAAGGCGCGAGGAACGGAGGCCGGCGAGGGGGACGGACTCCGATGAGGCACGGGTGGCCGGCGGGAGCATCTGGCGCGGCGGCGCGGCTCCGGTCGGTCTGGGGCAAACGGCGGCGAAGAGAGGGCCCCGTGGTGGCCCGGTTCGGCCCCGGGGCGGGCCGGATCTGGGCCCCGGGAGGATGGCGGCGAAGTGGGCGCAGGGGAGGTGAGGTGGCGGCTCGGGATAGGCTGGCGGCGGCGGTTGGGTGACGTGGCGCGACGGGATTGGTCGGAGTGAGGTGGCGACCGAGCGGACATGTCCGGGCGCGGTGAGGACGCGTCCGGCGGCGCGAGGGGAGGGGTTTTTAGGGTTCATCCGCGAAATGATCCGAAATTTCGGGGAGGGGTGCTCTTTTTATAGGTAGAAGGAGCTAGGAGAGTCCAAATGAGGTGCGGTTTTCGGCCACGCGATCGTGATCGAACGCTCTAGATGGTGGAGCAGAGTTAGGTGGGTTTTGGGCCAAATTGGAGAGGTGTTGGGCTGCAACACACACGAGGCCTTCTCGGTCCCTCGGTTAACCGTTGGAGTATCAAACGAAGTCCAAATGGTACGAAACTTGACAGGCGGTCTACCGGTAGTAACCCAAGGCCGCTTGGCAAGACTCGGTCCAGTCCGGAAATGTTTGATCACCACACATGCAAGAAAGGTAGAAATGACCACCGGAGGAGAACGGAACGCCGGATTGCAAAACGGACAACGGGGAAAATGCTCGGACGCATGAGAGGAACACGTATGCAAATGAAATGCGCATGATGACATGATATGCAATGCATGAAACGCAAGCAATGACAAGGCAACAACAGCGAATAACTAAACGACACCTGGCACATCGGTCTTGGGGCGTTACAATAGGTGTCTCCAAAGGTGTTTGTTGGGTTGGCATAGATCAAGATTAGGATTTGGCACTTCGAGTATCGAAGAGGTATCTCTGGGCCCTCTCGGTAATGACATCTATATAAGACTTGCAAGCAATGTGACTAATGAGTTAGTTACGGGATGATGCATTAAGGAATGAGTAAAGAGACTTGCCAGTAACGAGATTGAACTAGGTATGAGGAAACCAACGATCGAATCTCGGGAAAGTAACATACCGATGACAAAGGGGATAACATATGTTGTTATTGCGGTTTGACCGATAAAGATCTTCATAGAATATGTTGGAACCAACATGGGCATCCAGGTTCCGCAGTTGATTATTGATCGGAGATGTGTCTCGGTCATGTCTACATAGTTCTCGAATCCGTAGGGTCCGCACGCTTAACGTTCGATGACGATTTGTATTATGAGTTATGTGTTTGGTAACCGAAGATTGTTTGGAGTCCCGGATGAGATCATGGACATGACGAGGAGCCTCGAAATGATCGAGAGGTAAATATTAATAAATTGGACAATAGTATTTGGACACCACAAAGGTTTCGGGACGTTTCGGATATTTATCGGAGTACCGAGGGGTTACAGGAAAACCCTGGGGAAGTAATGGGCCTTCATGGGCCATATGGGAGAAAGAGAGGGGAGCCCGCAGGGTGCCCCCCCCCAAAGGGAGTCCGAATTGGACAAGAGGGAAGGGGGCGCGGCTGATAACTCACAAGTATAGGGATCAATTGTAACCTCTTTCGATAAGTAAGAGTGTCGAACCTAACGAGGAGCTAAAGGTAGAACAAATATTTGTTGGGGAACATAGTAATTTCAAAAATTTCCTACGCACACATAGGATCATGGTGATGCATAGCAACGAGAGGGGAGAGTGTTGTCTACGTACCCTCGTAGACCATTCGCGGAAGCGTTATATCAATGTGGTTGATGTAGTCATACGTCTTCACGATCCGACCGATCCAAGTACCGAAAGCACGACACCTCCGAGTTTTGCACACGTTCGGCTCGGTGACGTCCTCGCCTTCTCAATCTGGCAAGAGGGGCGAAGTAGTATATGAGTTCCGGCAGCATGACGGCGTGGTGATGGTGTTGGTGAAGAACAATCTCCGCAGGGCTTCGCCTAAGCACTACGAAAACTATGACAGAGGATAAACTAGAGGGGACGGGGTTGGCGGCACACGGCTTGGTGTTTCTTGATGTGTCTTGGGTGCTAGCCCTACCCCTCTATTTATATGTTGAGCCTTGGGGTTGAAACTTGGAGTAAAAGCCTCCACAAAGTTGGTTTCACCCGAAAGGCAAGAGTCCTTCTCGGACTCCAGGGCCAGACGCCAACCCTGGCGTCTGGCCCCTGGACTCTACAAAACTTCCTTTTGCGCTTTCCAAAAACCTTGCGTGTTTTCCCCTTTGGCCCAAATAAAGTGTTCTCATACCCAAACATTTCGGGAAACATCCGGAACCCCTTCCAGTGAATTCCGGAACCCTTCCGATGACCAAACACTATTATCCCATATATCAAACTTTATCTCCGGACCATTCCGGAGTTCCTCGTCATGTCCGTGATCTCATCCCGGACTCTGAACAACACTCGGTTACCAACATACATAACTCATAGTACTATATCGTCAACGAACATTAAGCGTGCGGACCCTACGGGTTTGAGAACTATGTAGACATAACCGAGACACCTCTCTGGTCAATAACCAATAGCGGGACCTGGATGCCCATATTGGCTCCTACATATTCTATGAAGATCTTTATCGGTCAAACCGCATAACAACATATGTTGTTCCCTTTGTCATCGGTATGTTACTTGCCCGAGATTCGATCGTCAATATCTCAATACCTAGTTCAATATCGTTACCGGCAAGTCTCTTTACTTGTTCCGTAATACATCATCCCACAACTAACTCATTAGTTGCAATGCTTGCAAGGCTTATAGTGGTGTGCATTACCGAGTGGGCCCAAAGATACCTCTCCGACAATCGGAGTGACAAATCCTAATCTCGAAATATGCCAACCCAACAAGTACCTTCGGAGACACATATAGAGCACCTTTATAATCACCCAGTTACATTGTGACGTTTGGTGGCACACAAAGTGTTCCTCTGGTAAATGGGAGTTGCATAATCTCATAGTCATAGGAACATGTATAAGTTATGAAGAAAGCAATAGCAACAAACTAAACGATCAAGTGCTAAGCTAACGGAATGGGTCAAGTCAGTCACATCATTCTCCTAATGATGTGATCCCATTAATCAAATGACAACTCATGTCTATGGTTAGGAAACTTAACCATCTTTTGATCAACAAGCTAGTCAAGTAGAGGCATACTAGTGATACTCTGTTTGTCTATGTATTCACACATGTATTATGTTTCCGGTTAATACAATTCTAGCATGAATAATAAACATTTATCATGAAATAAGGAAATAAATAATAACTTTATTATTGCCTCTAGGGCATATTTCCTTCAGTCTCCCACTTGCACTAGAGTTAATAATCTAGATCACATCGCCATGTGATTTAACATCAATAGTTCACATCACCATGTGATTAACACCCATAGTTCACATCGTCATGTGATCAACACCCAAAGGGTTTACTAGAGTCAATAGTCTAGTTCACATCGCTATGTGATTAACACCCAAAGAGTACTAAGGTGTGATCATGTTTTGCTTGTGAGAGAAGTTTAGTCAACGGGTTTGCCATATTCAGATCCGTATGTATTTTGCAAATTTATATGTCAACAATGCTCTGCACGGTGCTACTCTAGCTAATTGCTCCCACTTTCAATATGTATCTAGATCGAGACTTAGAGTCATCCAGATTGGTGTCAAAGCTTGAATCGACGTAACTCTTTACGACGAACCTTCTGCCGTAGTCGGGCTTTGAGTCTTACTCAATTTCACACCTTGTAACACAGGCAAGAACTCTTTCTTTGACTGTTCCATTTTGAACTACTTCAAAATCTTGTCAAGGTATGTACTCATTGGAAAAACTTATCAAGCGTCTTGATCTATCTCTATAGATCTTGATGCTCAATATGTAAGCGGCTTCACCGAGGTTTTTCTTTGAAAAAATCCTTTCAAACACTCCTTTATGCTTTGCAGAATGATTCTACATTATTTCCGATCAACAATATGTCATTCACATATACTTATCAGAAATGTTGTAGTGCTCCCACTCACTTTCTTGTAAATACAGGCTTCACCGCAAGTATGTATAAAACTATATGCTTTGATGTTGGGGATATTACTACCTGTATGACCTACCCAGGAGGGGCCGGGTCAGCCCTAATGGCGGGGTACAGAAGAAGCCCGATAAACATTCAAGATGATAGTTTACTAAATGTATAGAAGGCCCAAAGGCCTAGGGCCGGCTTAAGGCCTGATACTGTAAACCGCCGTATGTAAGGAAATACTTGTAAAGAAAGGCATGTAAAGGAATTCACCGAGCCGGACACGATTATGAGCCGGCCGGGACTCTGTAGGCCACCAGGCATCAACCGTGTATAGAAGGGGACGACCTGGTGGCGGTTTAGGGCAAGAAACAACCAAGTCGATAACCAAGGCGGCGAGTTGAGCCTCTTGGAGATCGAAACCTCAGCAATACTAATCCCAACTAGACGTAGGCTTTTACCTTCATCGTAAGGGGCCAAACTAGTATAAAAACTCTCTCATGTGTCCTTTGTCCCGATTAACACCTTTAAGCTTCCTAGTGCGATGGCCCTACGACTAAGTCCTTGCTCTAGGACATCTGCCGTGTCAACTCCACGACAGTTGGCGCCCACTGTGGGGCCAGCGCACGGTGGATTTGAGTTCTTGAAGGGCAACTTCGAAGGGCTCAAGGGATACGCTGTGGGCCGGATGACCAAGAGTCGTCGCGGCAAACTCTACATCGATGACGAAGGCTGGGGCCCCGAGGGCTGCTCGATTGAGTACGGGTACCGGGTCCCCTTTGGCGGAATTCACGTCTTCATCGGTCGGATCGGCGAATCAGGCCCTGAGCTGGACGTCCACACCAACCTCATCGAAACGGCTCAGCGCGCCGGGTCCGCCCATGTTCAATCTTTCATGAAACATGCCTTCGTAGGCTGCATCCATGGCGGTGGATACTCCGAAGGATCGATAGAAGGTGGGGAGACGGCTGTCTGCTCTGATACTGCATCATCAATAGGTGAGACTGACTCATTGTACCAACTGCAAGACGGCATGCTCGGGGGCTGTTCCGATGGCAGCAGTATTCCGGACCCCCTTGAGCCGCCGAATTGGGCCGGAGTCTTCATGGCGGGGACGCAGCCCGGGAAGAACTCCCCCGCAGCGGCAGCAGCAGCTACCGGGTTGGCAGCAGCCGGGTCAGGAGACCCCGCGCGCCCCCCGGCTCAGGTTTTGATGGACCTCATGGATAAGCTGACGACTCTGTTAACCGCTGCGGTAGGACCGGCGGATAAAGCCCAGCATGACGCGGAAGTAGCACACGTGCGGGAGGAGATGGTGCAAGCTAAGGAAAATCTAGCCGCGGAGGAAACCCGGATGGCAGCAGAACGAGTAGCTTTGGATGCTCGTGCTCAACAGCTTCAAGCAGAAACCTTCTGGCTCTCGGTGGATCTTAATGCATCAAACGAGGTCATGAGGAGGAGGCATCATAAAACTTAGTCGCGTCTGCCTCTAACACTAGATCTGAGGAACATGTTCCATACACCCGGAGCTGAGGGGAGCAACCCACCGGAGGCAAACTGGGTCACAATGCCCGGTGCACCAGTTCAGCCACGCACCATGGAGCCGCCTCACATGAATAAAGCTCCTCCTTGTTATGTATCAACACCCCCGGGTCACTTCTCTAACCCTATGGAAAATCTCATCGCAGCATTGGCTCGTTTGGCGGCTCTCCCAATGGAAGGCGACTCGCTAGCGGCAATCGAAACCCGGAGGGTAAGAGAACTACTTCAGACAGCTTTGGCCCAGCAGGATGCATACTCCTACAGTCGAGATAGGATTCATTCAACTTCTCGCCCAAGCCGGAGCCCGAGTTACAGTAGGCACATGGAGTCCGCAGAGATGTGAAGTAATGCTCAACGCCACAACCGGCCATATCGGCATGAGCCGGTGCAGGCTGGAGCCCTTAACTTGGCGAATCAGGAGAGGATTCGTCAAGAGGCGGAACGGGCGGCTCAGATGGCAGCAGAGCAGGCGGCTCACCAAACCTTTCCGGCTTATCCAACAACCTCAGTTGAGGCAGGAGTGGCCACAAGAACCGGAGGCGTGCCTTGCCTGGTCCCAGCCATACGCAATGAGCGGTTTCCCAAGGATTTCAAGGGGCCTCGTAAGGTGCCTAATTACACGGCTTACCTACAGCCGGGGGCTTGGATTGAGAGTTATGAGATGGCTATGGAGCTGTTGGAGGTTAGCGATGCTGCAATGGCCAAGTATTTTACCATGATGTTGGATGGAATGGCTCGGACCTGGTTGAAGGGATTGCCGCCCAATTCTATCGGCTCATGGGCAGAGTTGAAATCACGGTTCATCCAGAATTTTAAGGACACGTGTAAGCAGCCAATGTCGATTGTGGACCTGACCAATTGCAAGCAAGAGGAGGGAGAATCTACAACCCATTGGGTGCGCCGGGTCAAGGAGATAATACATTCATCTGATAAGATGGATGCCGGCTCAGCAGTTTTGATGTTGGAGAAAAATTGCCGCTTTGAACCTCTGAAGCAGAAGTTGGGGCGGCTTAAACGTGACTGTAATGACATGGGGACATTGATGGCAGCTCTTGTCAAGTATGCCGATTCTGATACCACCAAGGACCCGGTGTCTGATGAAGAAAAGGCAACAAAGGGAAAGAAGAACGACAATGGCAAGGGTCACCAGCATAACCCGGCGAATTAAGGAGGTAATAAACGTAAGGCTGATGAGTTTGTTGCTAATACTAATGCACAGGGCGGTAATCAGCGGCGCAAGGGCAGGCAACTCCCTCGACCGGGCGGGTCAGGCCCCACCCTTGAACAGTTGTTGAATGAACCTTGTCCAAAACACGACACCTGGGAGAAGCCAGCCACCCATTTGTGGAAGGATTGCACGATCATGAAGGCATTTAAAAATTCAAATGCATTTGATGGGGGTCACGGCCCAGGCGGCGGCTCAGGTGGAGGTGGTTTTCAGGGCTCGGGCGCTGGTTCAAGCGGAGGAGGTTTTCATGGTCAGGGTTATCCTGGTCACCAAGGAGGATATAATCAGCAACACGGCCAAGGGAATCAGTAGCAGCAGCAATCCGGCTATCAAAGCAATCCGAAGCAGTTGAGTAGCGGACAGTATCATGTCTTTACTACCAGTTTATGCAAGAGGGACCAGAAACTCCACAAGAGGGCCGTCAATGCTATTGAGCCGGCAATTCCACATTATTTACGTTGGTCGGAGCAGCCTATTGTGTGGAGCAGAGAAGATCACCCGCCCCGGGTTGATAATCCGGGTCACTTGGCGTTGGTGGTAGCACCTCAGGTTGGAGGGTACAAGTTTACTAAGGTACTCATGGATGGAGGCAGCAGCATCAACATCCTCTACTATGAGACGTTCCACCGGATGGGATTGACGGATAAAAATCTTAAACAATCCAACACTGTTTTTCATGGTGTGGTACATGGTAAATCGGCATACCCAGTTGGTAAGATTGAGCTGGAAGTAGCCTTTGGGGATGAGTATGACTCCAGAGTGGAAAAAATTAACCTTTGAAGTGGTTAAGATCAAAAGCCCATATCATGCTCTGTTTGGGCGGCCGGCTTACGCCAAGTTCATGGCTCGACCGTGTTACATATATTTGCAGCTCAAGATGCCGGGTCACAAGGGCACCATTACAGTCCATGGGAGCCGGAAGATAGCTTTGGAATGTGAAGAAGGTGACGCCGCCTATGCTGAATCTGTCTGTGCAACAAAGGAGTTGAAATTCTACAAGGATCACGTCGACCCGGCGGACATGACATCATTAAAGAAACCAACAACAGAGCATGAGCCGGAGTTAAAATTCAAATCAACTGATGACACTAAGATGGTTGACTTTGTGCCCGGTGACTCATCCAAACAGTTCATCATCAGCGCAAACTTGGATCTGAAATAGGAAAGCGCGCTCATCGAGTTCATCCGTGAGAACCGGGACATCTTTGCATGGAAACCTTCAGACATGCCGGGTGTCCCGAGGGAACTCGCTGAGCACACTCTTAATATTGATCCAAAGTTTAAACATGTCAGACAGTTTCTCCGGCGGTTCAATGAAGAAAGGCACAAGGCCATCGGAGAAGAGGTGGCCCGGCTCTTGGCAGTCGGGTTCATTGTGGAGGTTTTTCACCCAGAATGGTTAGCTAACCCAGTGCTTGTACTAAAAAAGAATGGCACCTGGCGTATGTGTGTGGATTACATGGATTTGAACAAGGCTTGTCCGGCTAGTCCTTTTGCTCTTCCCCATATTGATCAGATCATTGATGCTACGGCGGGTTGCGCACGGTTGAGTTTCTTAGATGCTTACTCCAGTTATCATCAGATTAAGATGGCGGTCAAGGATCAAGAGAAGACAACTTTTATAACTCCTTTTGGGGCTTTCTGCTATGTGTCTATGCCTTTTGGGCTTAAGAGTGCCCAGGCAACTTACCAGCGGTGTGTGCAGAATTGTCTTCACAATCAAATTGGGCGCAATGTTCATGCCTATGTGGATGATATAGTGGTGAAATCTAGGGAAGAGGAAACCTTGGTCACAGACGTGAAAGAAACTTTTGATAATCTTCGGGTGTACAAGATGATGCTTAACCCGGCCAAGTGTGTTTTTGGAGTGCCAGCCGGTAAGCTCTTGGGTTTTCTGGTGTCTAACCGAGGTATTGAAGCTAACCCGGAGAAAATCAAGGCAATCACATCTCTAGCTAAACCAACATGCATCAATGATGTTCAGCGACTGGCGGGTCATGTGGCTGCTTTGAGCCGGTTCATAAGCCGGTTAGGGAAAAAGGCTATGCCTCTGTATCAGTTGATGAAGAAAACGAATGTTTTTATTTGGAGCGATGCTGCAACCGCTGCTTTTGAGGATCTGAAAGCACAACTGGCTGAGCCACCGGTCCTAGCTGCTCCAATTGAGAAAGAGCCGCTATTGTTATACGTGGCTGCCAACTCACGGGCTGTTAGTGTGGCTATGGTGGTAGAGCGCAAGGAGGCTGGCAAAGAGCATCTGGTTTAGTGGCCGGTTTATTATGTCAGTGAAGTGCTAATTGAATCTAAGCAACGATATCCACATTGGCAGAAGCTTGTTTATGGGGTGTTCATGGCAAGCCGAAAGCTTAAGCATTACTTTCAGGGACATCCAATCACTGTGGTTAGCTCTGCTCCTTTGGGAGACATTATTCAAAACAGAGAAGCCACAGGGCGAGTTGCCAAGTGGGCAATTGAGCTTGGGTCTCATGGGCTGAAGTATGTTCCACGTACTGCAATTAAGTCTCAAGCCCTGGTTGACTTCATCAATGACCGGACAGAGATGCAGATGCCAGAAGAGAAGCCGGACAACACATATTGGACTATTCATTTTGATGGATCCAGGCAATTCGAAGGCTCGGGGGCTGGAGTCGTATTAACTTCCCCACGAGGTGATAAATTTTGTTATGTGTTACGATTGATGTTTCCATGCACTAACAACGCAGCAGAGTATGAAGCATTGCTCCATGGTCTTCGAGTGGCAAAGGAGATGAGCTTGAGTCGGGTCAGATGTCTTGGTGATTCAGATCTAGTGGCTCAACTGGTATCTGGCAAGTGGGATTCCAAAGACCATCTCATGGCGACTTATCGCCGAGAGGTCGATGCTGTTGCAGGATATTTTAAAGGTTATCAGGTGGAACACATTGACCGTCGAAGGAACGAAGCAGCGGATGCTTTAAGCCGGCTGGGGTCTCAGCGTAAGCCGGTACCACCCAACACCTTTTTGGATGTTTTGCATAACCCCTCTGTCAAGTTGCCCACATAAGAAGATTTAGCTATTCCTGACCCGGAGGCGCAGTTGGTGGCGGCTCTTCATGTCATCCTAGATTGGACGGTGCCGTTCTTGGCTTACATGACCCGGGGAGAGTTGCCGGCGGATGAGACCCTGGCTCGGCAGATAACCCGGCGATCTAAGTCCATGATGATTTCGGATGGAGAGTTATTTCATCGCAGTGTTTCCGGAGCATTTCAACGATGTGTTTCCCCCGAAGAAGGTCAAGAAATCCTTCGTGAGATCCATGAAGGCGATTGCGGTCATCACGCCGGGTCAAAATCTTTAGTGGCCAAAGCGTTTCGTCACGGTTTTTACTGGTTGACGGCCCACGCTGATGTAGAAGATCTGGTCAGTAGATGTGATGGATGTCAAAAATTTGCACGACGAGCACATGTGCCAGCTCAAGAGCTCCTGATGATTCCAATCACTTGGCTGTTTGCAGTCTGGGGGCTTGACATGGTGGGACCTTTCAAAAGGTCTAAGGATAAAAAGACACATCTCTTGGTGGCTGTTGATAAGTTCACCAAATGGGTTGAGGCGGAGCCTATGAGTAAGTGTGATGCAGCCACGGCGGTTCAGTTCATGAAAAAACTAATCTTCCATTTCGGTTTTCCACACAGTATTATCACAGACAATGGCACTAATCTGTCCCAAGGGGCTATGGAAGAGTTTTTTCAGCGAGAGCACATCCGGCTTGATGTTTCTTCTGTAGTTCATCCTCAATCCAATGGTCAAGCTAAGAGAGCCAATCAGGAAATTCTGAAAGGGCTAAAACCCCGGCTTATGGTTCCTTTACAGCGAATGCTGGGATGTTGGGTAGAAGAGTTGCCTTCAGTGTTATGGAGCATCAATACTACACCCAATAGGTCTACGGGTTACACACCCTTCTTCATGGTTTATGGAGCAGAAGAAGTGTTGCCTAGTGACATCCGTCATGACTCGCCCCATGTGGCGGCTTATGTTGAAGCTAACAATGAAAAAGCCAGGCAGGATGCGCTTGACTTGTTGGATGAAGAAAGAGACTTAGCAGCAGCACGGTCAGCAATTTATCAACAGGACCTGCGTCGTTATCACAGCCGCCGGGTTAAGTCCAGGACCTTTCAGGAAGGCGACTTGGTGCTCCGACTCATCCAAGATCCTTCAGATGCACACAAGTTATCCCCACCTTGGGAAGGACCCTTTGTGGTCAGTAAAAATTTAAACAATGGGTCCTACTACCTCATTGACGTTCGAGAGCATGCAGACTCACGTAAGTCGGAAGAGGAGACCCGTCGGCCATGGAACATTGCTCAACTTCGGCCATATTACACCTGAGCTACTGGCTCTCAACATGTACATACGTTCACGTTGTATATATTATGATAAGCAATAAAGTAAGACCATCGGTCTCCTTTCTTTTCACAGACTATACATCTTTATTATTTTTTACTTACAATGACTATTAAGGAGATGATCATATTTGAATCAAGTTTAACCTTTTTAGTCCGGCTTATGATCGTATCCGAATCTAGCTGCAAATCTCAAGGTCACTTGGGGGCTTCCTGTTCAAACATAGGTCGTATTCGAACCAAAGAGAACATAGCTGTCGTAACCCTCTTGATCGGCTCAAGGCCAAACTCACTTGGGGGCTTCTTCATCGTATCTGAATCATAGCTTAACCCCTTTTGAGTCCGACTTGGATCGTATTCGAATCAGGGTCGTAAAAACCTCTCAAGGTCATTTGGGGGCTTCCTGTTCAAACATAGGTCGTATTCAAACCAAAGAGAACATAGCTGTCGGTACCCTCTTGATCGGCGCAACGCCAAAGCCACTGGGGGCTATATGGTCGTATTCGAACCTTAGCTTAACCCCTTTGGTCCGGTTTACTGATCGTATTCGAATCAGAAACCCCCAGCTTTTTGAGTACAGAGTTAAAATTATGTTTATTATCTGTTGCTTGTCTTTTAGCTTTTGTTGTTTTCACTATTTCAAATACGACAGCCTGGTTTTCTTCACAGGCTCAATTATTGAACAACACAGCAGACCGGGTTATTCAAGCCGGTGGCTCAAGGATCCAAAGTTCACCACCCGGATTATTAAACCCGGCGATCTAAGGATCAACAAGGACAAGCGATAAAAATTAAACGATGCATACATTGACATCTGGAAGCAGATTCACATAGAAATATTTTATGCACGATGGCATAAGCAAACATGCGGTGTTTTAGCAACTAAAGTTATTACAAGGCTTTATAAGCCTATGAAGATGATCACTGTCCCTCCCTCGTCGGTTCACCACCTTCTGTTTGCTAGAAGTTGGATTTTGAAATCAAAGCCGTTCATGGCAACAAATTTGGCTTCGTCATCAATCAGGCCGACCGGGTCAATTTCCGGAGCAAAGGTATCTTCTCTCACAGGTGGGATTATATCCGCTACTTTGTATGAAGGAGTGGTCATCTTCTTATTTTCACTATCAAAACCCGGCTGGTACTTGTCAACATTGGTGTCTTCTCCAAGGCTAGTCGCCTGAGGCCGGACTTCGCGTACACATGCTATGAAATCATCCTAATCAAACGGAGACCCGTCCTCCTTTACAGTAGGGTAACCTCTTGCTACGTCCACCGGGTCTAGGTCTGGCACCCAAGCCTTGGAGCGGCTTAGGGAAGTCAAAGCTCTGGCTCACGCGCAGGAGCATTTTACTTCTTGGAATCTCGCCGGAAGGATGGACAGCTTCTTCAGGAAATCTCTAAGCTGATTGGGTCCTTGATTTGCAGGAGAGATAGCGGCCAGAGCCCGTTGTGCACCAATGTACAATTGTTCAACCAAGGTGTATACTGCCTTTAGTTTAATCAATGGGTCTTGGCTCAGATTCTTACTTCGCGGACCTGCATATATTTTCAACAGAGTAAGTTGGCGGATCATATTCTGGTTTGGCAAAAATTATATGAAAGGTCAGCTCAGGCAGCTTACCAAAGATAGCAGCAACCATCTGAGACACCCGACCCTTCAAACTGTTCAGCTCTGTTGAAATTTCTTCCAGAGCTGTTTCAGCTGTCTCAGCTCGTCAGGTTAGGAGTGTTTTCTCATTTTCCCAAGCCTTCTCCTTGGTAGCAAAGCTGGTCTTCAAATTTTCTATTGCAGAAAGGCTCATTTGCAGTTTGGAAGTGGAAGATTTGATTTCGGACTCTTGACTGGCTAGCCGGGTCTTTGCGTCAGATAATTGAGAATTCAATTCAGACAATGCATTATGTGAAATGTTCAGATAAGTCAAGACTTGGTTTCACATTCTAGTATTTAAATTCAAGATTCAAGTCCCGAGTACTTTACAAATAAACTACTTGACACTTGGGGGCTAATGTATGCCAAATCAAATTTTTACGACTCGATCAACATATTTGAAGTCCCAAGTCCTTTACAAAGTAACAACACTTGGCACTTTGGGGCTAATGTATGCAGTTCAGCAAATTTATCAAGGTTAAACCGGAGTGTTAAATATTTCACAGATAGTTTTCAATTCTGAAGTACCGATTCATTAATGATCAAAATAAACCGGTCCTTGGCGACTATGGGTGAAGTTTTGTTCTATCGATATCAGGCAAAGATTCAGAGGTAAAAGTCTCGGCCTATATTTTAAGTCTACAGGATTATTCTGTTTCTCTCATAATATGAAGACTTGGGGGTTGAAGGAATATTGGTAAACCGGAAACAACGTACCTCATACTTCAACTGAAGCTGCTTGACCATCTCGATCTCAGAATCACGGCTGGAGTGTACATGACTGAGATAGCCGGATAAGATATCACTAGCATTAAGACGGTCATAGTTGGCAACATCAAGACGAACCTTCTGCCTCTCCAATGCTTCTTGCTTAGCTGTGCACCGAGCTAGCACCGTTGGATTCCCCGTCTCAACAAAGCAGCTCCCAGTAATTTGAACATCTTGAACACGTGGAGATGGCGGGTCGGTTGAGCTTGACGGTCCAGCCATAAAAGGATTTATAGCTTTGTCAAGGGATGGCTCTGGAGGATTTGCTTCATTAACAATAGGCGGGTCTTCTGGGGCGACAGTTAATGGAGAAAGCGGTCTAGCCAGTTCAGATGCTAGTACTGGCGGTTCTTCTGCTGGTTTTGCTTCCTTCGCCTTCTTGGATTTAGCCTGGCCGCTAAGGAAAAATATTGCAGCATCAAGATAACAATTGATCAACCCGAAAGAAAAGAGGATTTCTAATTACCCAGGAGCTGTCTTGAAAGCCGGAAATTGTGTTTGTGATGAGTCGCCTGAGGAACGAGACACCTCCCGAAAAGGTAAAAGAAAGGAGTTAAAAGGAATACAAGGAGCAGGATTCATTAAAGAAAAGTTAAGGACAGTAATAAGTAAACCTCGTTCGGGCATTTTCGAGGGGTCTGTTGAAGGACGACAACCGGTTCATCTTCAATCTCAACTTCACGGTGGCTTTCATGCTGCTGTTTTTTCAAATGAAAGTTGGGATCCGTGAGCTAAGGGATTAGAAAACCTTACTTTACGGATCACTCGTCGAACTTTGTGTCTTGGTAAGGGCTCTGAGTCGGAGGAAATGATAGTTACCTCTGCTTCCCTGGCTTGACTAGCCCCAGTGTCATCCTGGTAAGGATCAGTGTCGGTGTCAAAACCGGCGGATCTCGGGTAGGGGGTCCCGAACTGTGCGTCTAGGCGGATGGTAACAGGAGGCAGGGGACACGATGTTTTACCCAGATTCGGGCCCTCTTGATGGAGGTAAAACCCTATGTGCTGCTTGATTTATTCTTGATGATATGAGTATTACAAGAGTTGATCTACCACGAGATCGGAGAGGCTAAACCCTAGAAGCTAGCCTATGGTATGATTGTATGTTGTCCTATGGACTAAAACCCTCTGGTTTATATAGACACCGGAGAGGGTTAGGGTTACACAAGGTCGGTTACAAAGGAGGAGATATCCATATCCGTACTGCCTAGCTTGCCTTCCACGCCAAGTAGAGTCCTATCCGGACATGGGACGAAGTCTTCAATCTTGTATCTTCATAGTCCAACAGTCCGGCCAAAGGATAGAGTCCGGCTATCCGGAGACCCCCTAATCCCAGACTCCCTCAGTAGCCCCTGAACCAGGCTTCAATGACGATGAGTCCGGCGCGCAGTGTTGTCTTCGGCATTGCAAGGCGGGTTCCTCCTCCGAACACATCACATAAGAGTTTGAATACCAGGATAGTGTCCGACCCTGCAAAATAAATTCCACATACCACCGTAGTGAGAATAATATTTCCACAAATCTTAATCTGCTGACATGCTTTGGCAATGACATCAGGCCATGGCTCGGTGATTTATTCGAACCGTTTTTCTTCAACCAGCTCCACACATAACGCGAGGTGGTTTCTTGACACGTCTTGTCAAAGCAGAGATCGTGTTCCCTTAATTACGGGATTCTCATCAATACGGTCGTGAGTAACCCAACTGTGCCAAGGACTCCTAGATTTTAGGCAAGTCCCAAACGGCCACTAGGAGGACGCTTGATATTCATCCTCTTTATAAAGGGACAAGGCTTTTACTTTTTTCCCTCCCGTGCTCAATTGAATCCTTCCCCCGCCTCGAGTTCTAACACCCAAAGCCCAAGTCAGGTGCTTCGGACCTTCAATCATGTCCGGATCTAGCCTTGAAGGCCGGTGTATGCCCTCCTCGGTTACGAAAGAGGATATCAAGAAGTTGAGGGAGGCCGGATACCTGACCGCCGAGGTTTCGCATCGGCTGCCTTCCCGAGGGCAGGTCGTCCCTACTCCTGAACCCAACGAGAACGTTGTGTTCGTCTCCCACTTCCTCCGAGGTCTAGGCCTCACTCTGGACCCCTTCATTAGGGGTTTGATGTTCTATTACAGGCTAGATTTCCACGATCTAGCCCCAGACTCCTTTCTCCACATCTCGGCATTTATCGTCGTATGTGAGGCCTTCCTTCGCATTACCCCTCACTTCGGCCTGTGGCTCAAGACCTTTGACGTGAAGTCGAAGATGATCGAGGGGCAGCATGTAGCGTGCGAAGGCGCATTAATAAGCGAGATCGTTGGAGCTCCATGGCCAAAGGGTTCCTTTCCAGAGGTGTCCGGATTATGGCAACGGGATTGGTTTTACATCACAGCTCCCAGACGTGCCAACTGGGTGGCTGCCCCTACTTTCCGCTCGGGCCCTCCACCACAACTGATGTCATGGATTAGCAGAGGGCTGAGCTGGGGTCCAGCCAAGGACGTGCCTATACTGCAGAGCCGCATTCAAGATCTCTTCGAAGGAGATTTTAGTCTGGTTATGATGGTGCAAGTCATTCTGGTTCGTCGAGTCTAGCCTTGCAAATGCCGGCCCCTCCGCATGTGGGAGTTCAACCCAGAAGGACCGCGCATTATTCAGAATTTCCTCGGCCTGACACACGAGGAGATGTATAAATCATTCTTCGGACCCAAAATAGAGTGTCCGGATACTACCGAGGACGTGGGCCTGAGCAGCAACCGCACCGCCGACCAAGTAAGTAATCCTCTAGCCGAACACACCGTCTTTCATCTATCATGACGTCATTATGAGAAATCGCTCTTTGACCAGGACTGGCTAACAAAGGCGAAGATGATTCGGTGTTCGTCCCCCCTTCCTGAGGGTTTGGACAATCCGGTATTGGAAAAGATGCTCGAGCTAGCACCTTGCCCGGAGCCCTCAAAGGAAGATAAAGGGGGGAATAATGAGGGCGAAAGCGGGCCCCCATCGCTACCAATTCCAACCGAGGGAACGAGCGCCTCCGTGAGGGAGGACAACCAAGGGGAGGAATCTGACATTCTCTCACCCGGGGAAGGAAGAGGACTACCTCTGAAGATCCGGAAACCAAGGTTTCCAAACGGGAGAAGAAATCTCCACCAGAGGGTCCTGCCTTGGAGGGTGCTCTTGCCGCACAAAGTCCGCATGGGTGTCAGCCCTCTAATGAGCTGTAAGTAATAAAAAAGTACTTTTATAGTGAAGATATACTACCTTACCTCTGAGGAAAATAACCGAAGCATTTATCTTGCAGTTCGGATCTTATCCCTTCTCAGCAGAGCTTCTCTTCGGGGGATCTTCTTCCGGAGATGATGGAGAGCGAAATGCCTCCCCCGGACTCCTCCGCTCAAGAAGCAGGCGACCTTGAAGTGTCGTCACGGAGGGCCTCGCCAGATCAGGTGAGGCCAGAAGATATTCCTATGGTCACCCGAAGTCCCAAGTATCCGGCTCTTGAAGAGAGCAACCGAAAGAATCCGGCACCGTCTGGTATGCGGTCGGACACACTGAGGGATCTGCCAGAGCGAGCAACTATCTCAGAAGAACACCGTACATTGATGGGTACGGTGATTGAAAGGATTTCGTCCGCCGAAAGCGGGTTGCATGAAGCCTTTATGAGTCCCTTGAGGTACGTGAAATGATATACTTTTTGATAGTACCGCACATTTTTAGGTGTGCCCTGTGTAGATAGTAGCCCCTGAGACTCTGGTTGTCTCCGAGAACGGCGGCAAACAGAGGATCGTAGTCCCAGGTAATAACCATACCGCTTTATGTGCAGGTGATGGAAGCTCCGGTGGCTAACCGGACTAATGAGTTTGCCAAACTAAAGCGGCAATTGGATGCCGCAGATGCCGACATCGAGCTTGTTAACAAGCGGCTTGACGAGGCACAGGGTAAGTAATGTTTTTCCGGAAAATGTCACATAGTAAGAGCAGCGTGATGCCAGTATCTTTAATATGTTGTGACTACAGATGGAGCTGCCACCGTGGAGACCCTTCGGGCGGAACTTGCCCGAGCCAAAGAACAAGCAAGGAGTAGTAATGTGGCCGCTTTGAAGGCGGCCGAAGAGTTAAGAGCCGAGAAGGCCGCACATTGCGAGAGCAAAGAGAAGATGGCCAAGATGGCTGTAAAGTTAAAAGACACTGCCGACCGTTGCCAGTTCCTTGAAGAAGAAAACCGAGTGAAGGCGACGGACCTCGAAAAGGCCACGATGGCGACCAAAGACACCCGCTCTGCCATGAGAGCGAAGGAGGAGCTGCGTGAAGCCTGTGATATTGTGGCTGGGAAGCCCTTTTTGCTGCGGAGGAAGTTCGGAGATCCGCGGTATGCCCCTCTGGATCGGCTGTGGAGTTCGGCGGACGCATATCTGGATTTGACGGCGAGTGCTATCGATGCGGCCGAATACTTCCGAGATCAAATAGACCGTGAAGTGGACAATCTATTCTGGTCGCAGTTTAACGTTCCAGAGCGTCCGCTTCCACTAACTGACCAGCTTGCCGAATGGTCCGAACTCAATAGATTGTCCGGACTTGCCATGAGGTCCGTCGTAGATCATTTGTGGCCGGAAAAGCCGAAGCGGAAAAGCTATTTCAGCTTAGTGCAGCAGTTCCTTGGTGCGGTGCCGCGCATCAATGCGATGAAAAGGTCGGCGTGTATAGAAGGCTCGCGGATGGCCCTTGCCCATGTCAAAGCATACTGGGCGGAGATGGATGCCACTATTGTTGTGGCACAGGGCTCGGCCATAGGCCGAGTGGCCGCCGCGCACTATTTCGAAGAAGTTCTCGAGGGTGCTCGTTTGATAGAGGCCCAGTGCTCGAAGAATATTATGTTTGAGTGACATGTATTCCCATTGTAAAAACAATGTTTATGAAATTTATTAAGGCTGTATTTATACTTTTGCCTGAAAGTAATATGATGCCTCCTGTGCAGCCGTTTATGTATATATGTATATAACCTGAAAGATTGCAGTCGTCGGCTTCAACCCCCACGCATATGATGCAGAGGTGTTCGCAGAAGATGCGTGTTCACACTTAATCCAACGTCTTGGTCCTATTAAGGAGGTGATAGCGCAGCGAACGAGGCAACCGGACTATAATGCTTTAACACTTTCACTTAGCCATAGGAGTTTGACGGTGGGGCTACTATATAGCCCTGGTGGCTCCGCACTCTCCCGAATTCGGGTGCGTACATGCCTGGCCGAGAAATGGCCCTTCGTTAAGGCGGAGGAATTCTAACATTCCGATAGGTCATCGAGTGGTTGACCAGTCTCACGCTATATCATGACAGTCAGTTTTCGGCTTTCTCTGCTGAGGTGCTCGTCCGGATGAACCGGGGCACAATAGCAGTAGTTCTCCTGGTGCCGCCTTAGCCGATAGAGCGGAACGTAAGGCAGCAAAACACAGGAGCCGAGCAAACCCAACATTTGACCAAAGACATGATTCGGAGCTGATGCATATAAGGCCAAACTCGCGACGCCGAAGACTCCCTAAGGTATTTGGTCTTTATGGTATAAACCGGGCCTAAACAGTGCCCTTTGTAAGAAGCCCCTGGTGTCCAGGTACATGCATTATTCTGACATGGCCACATGCCAAGACGTCAGCATCCTTCTCAATATTACTGAGAATCCGAGGGATGTGTATCAACAAGAGACAGTAAAAAAGGTTGACGCAGGGTCTTAATCTAAAAAGAATCCTTGGAACGGGTCCCTGCTGCACGACTGCGCCTGTGTCTCCGTTGTGCCGTATCCTGGACAGGTGTAGCACGATGGTCATCTGTAAAAGAGATGAACTTAGGTGAAAAGTTATCATGCAAAAAGGTAGGTTTAAAAAAACCATGTATAATTCAAGATGAGTAAAAATTGCCACTTGTCTGCGCGCGTTGAGCCCCTTGTATTTGTAATAGGGGTGTGGCCATCAAACCTGTATGAATTACATATAGCTGCGTCGGACTCGTCTAACCGTGTCCGTAGTCTTGACGACCTATCGAATGCTTTAGTTGGTGAGGCCGTTTTAGTGTGCGGCTGCCAAGGCAGCCGCACTCTCTTCGACGCACAGGGATCGCTCAATATTTCCATTTACTATAATGATGCCACATGGACCGGGCATCTTAAGCGTGAGGGAAGCGTAATGCGGTATTGCATTAAAGCGAGCGAAAGCTTCGCGTCCAAGTAGTGCTTGATAGCCACTTTGGAACGGAGCAATGTGGAAGATTAAATTTTCGCTATGGAAGTTATCGGGGAAGCCGAATATAACCTCTAGTAGTAGGGAGCCCGTGCAATGAGCCCCTGGGCCTGGCGTTACTCCTTTAAAGGTAGTATTGCTGTGGCAAATTTTCATTGGGTCTACCCCATTTTGCAGACTGTGTCCTGATATATCAGGTTTAGACTGCTGCCACCGTCCATCAGGACTCATGTGAAGTGGTATCCGTCAATTATTGGATCTAATACCAAGGCAGCCCATCCTGCGCGCCGGATACTTGCCGAGTAATCCTGATGGTCGAAGGTGATCGGTTGAGACGACCAGTGGCAGAACTCCGCGGTGATAGGCCCTTGGGCATATTTATCTGGGAGTGCCGCTTTGTTTCTCCCCTTTATCACGTGTAACACGTTTACTGTTTTTGACTTCTGGTGGAAATTTCTTCTGTTCCCCAGTGCTTTGCTTGCGAGGCTCATCCTCATCTTCGCTTGGTGTATCCTGCCCCTTATGTTCGGCGTTGAGCTTGCCCGACTGCTTGAAGACCCAACATTCTCTGTGGGTATGATTTGCAGGTTTATCGGGGGTGCTATGGATCTGACATATTTGGTCCAGAATATTGTTTAGGCTGGACAGTTCATCTCTGGCACCTTTAGAGGGCGGCTTTTGCTGACCTGGCCGAGAGCTTCTGAATCCGGCGTTTACCACCGTGCTCTTTGGGCTGTCTTCTTTATTCCGACGCTTATTTTTTTTGTTGCGTCGTGATTTCCCGTTTCCATCTCTAACTTCGGATGTACTTGGGTCGCTGGTGCTGCATCGGGCTAGCCAACTGTCCTCGCCCGCGCAAAAGCGGGTCATGAGGCTTGTTAATGCTGCCATTGTTCTCGGCTTTTCTTGGCCGAGGTGTCTGGCAAGCTATTCGTCTCGGATGCTGTGCTTAAAAGCTGCCAAGGATTCGGCGTCTGGACAGTCGACTATTTGGTTCTTTTTAGTAAGAAACCTGTTCCAAAGCTTTCGGGCTGACTCTCCGGGCTGTTGAGTTATATGACTCAAATCGTCCGCATTCGGAGGTCGGTCATAAGTCCCTTGAAAATTTGCCCGAAAAGCGTCTTTGAGCTCTTCCCAGCTTCCAATGGAGCTTTCGGGGAGGCTTTTAAGCCAGTGCCGAGCTGGCCCTTTGAGTTTGAGGGGTAAATACTTAATGGCGTGGAGATCATCTCCTCGAGCCATATGGATATGGAGGATCTAGTCCTCAATCCAGACCCTAGGGTCCGTTGTTCCGTCGTATGCCTCTATGTTTACGGGTTTGAATCCCTCTGGAAATCCATGGTCCAGCACCTCGTCGGTGAAACATAGGGGGTGTGCGGCACCCCTGTACCTGGGTGTACCGTGTTGTTCGGATGTTTGTTGTGTTGCATCGTATGCTGGAGCGCGCTTGCGTGGTCTATAGATGGATCTGGTTGCGCCGTCCTTTTGATGCGAGCCCTCGCGTGGATCGCGTATTGGCTTATGTGCGGCGTTGTTTGCCGCTCTTTGTTGGCCGTGAGGTCGTCTATCCGGCCAGATGGCCGTTTTAATTTTTGGTTGCGGGGGATCTAAGGCCTCCTCATCGAATTCAGGTAGCAACTTCCGCTTCGGGTAGCTCTTGGTGGGGCGATTACCGCCGTACTTCACTGCTGTGTTGAGTACTTTACTCCATCTGATTCTGAGTGTGTCTTGCGGAGCCTTGAGCCTTTGCTTCTGCTTTTTAAGACTCCTCGCGGTGGCAACAAGCCTTTGACGGGCATTCTGTTGCTCCGGGTGTCTGTCCGGTGTGATGTCGTCCGGACTATTATCTTTGATAGAGTCGGGTTGTTCGGTTTGATTATCCGAGCTGCTGTGGATAGGCGATGGTTCGCCCTGCTCTAACGCTGGGTCTATATGATCGTTGTTTCTGCCAAGGCGGGATTTGGGGCGGCGCTTATGTCGCCGGTTTGACTGCTTCTCGAGGGGACAACCCTTCATTGCGTCCTTCCGTTCCTCGTCGTCATTTTCTTTTGGTGTGTCCACCATGTATATGTCATGTGATGAAGTGGGCGTCCAGTGCCCTGTGGGCAGTGGTTCCTGTTCGTCTCCTACATCGTCGTCCATACCGTCTATGTCTTCGGAGTCGAAGTCGAGCATGTCGGTTAAGTCATCGACAGTGGCTACTAAGTGGATGGTGGGTGGGCGGCGAATTTCTTCGTCATCCGCATCCCAATCCCGCCGGACATAGTTCGGCCAGGACTCTCCTGACAAGGAGAGAGACTTTAATGAATTTAGTATGTCGCCGAAGGGCGAGTGCTGAAAGATATCCGCGGAGGTGAACTCCATGATTGGCGCCCAGTCGGATTTGATAGGCACGGGCGCAGGCGGTTCGGAGTCTGTGGCCGGGGAAGGATCCGGCAGTTTGGCAACATGGCTCTCGTGAAGGGTAAGGTCGATATTCGGCTCGATCGCCGTTGAGGATACAGCCTCTGTGACGGGGTCTATCCACCCGTCCATGGATGGCGCAACTGGCTCTGAATTGAGGCTCGGAGCGGCTGCCGGTGCGATCTCCTGAATACGGTCCAATGGTAGAGCTAAATCATACTCATCGTGACCACGTGGCACACAAGGCAGGGGCTCGAATCCGTCGAATATCAAGTCTCCGAGGATATCGGCCGTGTAATTTAAGCTTCCAAACCTGACCTGATGGCCAGGGGCGTAGATTTCAATCTACTCCAGATGGCCAAGTGAATTGGCCCGTAGTGCAAAGCCGCCAAATACAAAAATCTGTCTGGGGAGAGAAGTCTCACCCTGTACTGCATCTCTAACGATGATCGAAGGAGCCATCAAGCCTGATGATGACGACACAGAGGAACTCTTAATGAAAGCACCAATGTCGGTGTCAAAACCGGTGGATCTCGGGTAGGGGTCCCGAACCGTGCGTCTAGGCGGATGGTAACAGGAGGCAGGGGACACGATGTTTTACCCAGGTTCGGGCCCTCTTGATGGAGATAAAACCCTACGTCCTGCTTGATTTATTCTTGATGATATGAGTATTACAAGAGTTGATCTACCACGAGATCGGAGAGGCTAAACCCTAGAAGCTAGCCTATGGTATGATTGTGTGTTGTCCTATGGACTAAAACCCTCCGGTTTATATAGACACCGGAGAGGGTTAGGGTTACACAAGGTCGGTTACAAAGGAGGAGATATCCATATCCGTACTGCCTAGCTTGCCTTCCACGCCAAGTGGAGTCCTATCTGGACACGGGACAAAGTCTTCAATCTTGTATCTTCATAGTCCAATAGTCCGGCCAAAGGATAGAGTCCGGCTGTCCGGAGACCCCCTAATCCTGGACTCCCTCAATCAGTGTCAATAAGATTGTTAAAAAGTTGGCCAAGGGAATCAAGGGCTACCTTCGAGTCAGACGTGTCATCAAGTTTCATCAAATCTTCAATGGTGCTTTTCTTTTTCTTCTTCGTTCTCCGGGTCGATTTCTTGGCGTCCATGGCGGCAAGTTTCGCCTTCTTGGCAACTTCGTGATCATATTTCACTTTCCAAAAGTCAGAGTTGGCCTACAAAGACAAGAGGAAGGATCAGTGATAAACAATATGGCTGGACAAAATACAAAGGAAAAAAGATCAGAATGCCCTTACTTCTGGTACCGGGTTAAATTTACAGAAGGGATTTAACCCCACAACACTGCAATCTTCATACTTCGCATTCACCAGAACATTTGACATTACAGCAACATCTTCCTCGGTTAGTTGAACCGGGGTATGACGGAGAGAGTCATCCGGGTCTCCACCATATTCATACATCAACTTTGAACGACGGCTTAATGGAATAATCCGCCATGAGATCCAGCAGCGGGTTAGATCGACTCCGGTTAAACCGTTCCCCAACAAACCGTTGATTCTTCTGATAGATGGAAGCAGCTTCTTGCGTTCAGCAACTGTAAGTTTATCTGGCAGGGCGAACTTGGTGTCAAGACGATCGGGCAGTAACCCGGCAGTGGCTTCTCGTTGGCGGGTGAGATGTCCTGATAGTAAAACCAAGTTTGGTTCCAGTCCTTTGGGTGACTTTGTAAAACTATGAGAGGGAAAACCGTACCCTGCCGGCGTTGAATTGAGATGCCTCCAAGTTCTAAACTAAGGCCATTGGTGCACTCATTCTGCCGGTTCAGATAGAAGTACTCTCTAAATAGTTCCACAATCGGCTCTTGCTGAAGATATACCTCACAGAGCACTTGGAAGTTACAAATATTGGATATGGAATTGGGCCCAGTATCCTGAGGATCGAGTTTGAAAAAGTGAAGAACTTCTCTAAAATTTTTTGAGCCGGGCGGTGAGAAGCCCCGGTTCATGTGATCAGTAAAGACGATCACTTCACCGTCTTTTGGATTGGGTCGTTCTTCTTCTGCGTTAGGAGCACGATAAGACATGATGTTTCTTGATGGCAGAAATCCAATGAGGAAGAACTCTTTCGGACGCTCCTCAGTTATGGTTGAGGGGACCCAATTGCAGATGGTGGGTGTCTTTGACGGCATGATGTACAAGGGACTGGAAAAGGAAAAACGGCATGCCGGCTCAATTAAGAGTTAAAGGTTGAAGTTGTAAAACAAGTAACATCGGCTTAACTAAGGTCTAATGACATATAAGGAAAAGAAAGCCGGAGTGATAAGCTGCCATGACTACAAACATTCTCCGAAAGCAGATCCTGCTAAGTGTTTGCATAAACAAGTTTCACTAAACGGTTATTATTATTTTGGATCAAATGGTTGTCCCAAAAAGAAAAAATCCCAGACCTAAAAAGTCCAGTACAGATGAGTTCATCAGCTAATGAAGCATCTATACAGAAAAAGGGATCTACGGCTATCAGAAATGGATTCCAAACAACTACCGCGCAAGTTATATTTCCTTTTTGGATCCCTAGAGGCTGCGGAGGAAGAACTACCAAGATAGTTTATGAAGAACGATGAAGAACACCGACGAACTCATAAAGCCCTAATGTAGATCTAAAAAGATTGAGAAGGCGAGACTTACGGGTATGGATTCGTTGCGGAGGTTCGTCGCATTTTTCTCTGGACAAGTCAGATTGATGCAGTGGCCTGAGGTGGAGACGAGGAGATTTGCAGTGGCGGCGGCGGTAGAGCTCGAGCAGCAGCGAAGCAGCGAAGTAGTGAGAGGAGGAAGACGACCGAAGGAGGAGAATGAAAAAAGACCTAAGTGGTATCTATTTATAAGGGGGTGCATGAATAGGTGGGCGCGAAAATCAAGGAGACCCGAATAATGATTATCCAACTAAATGGACGCCTCGATTCTCGGAAGGCATTAAAAAATGAAAGATCCGTTGGAATATGACGTCATGAAGGTTTTTTGTGTTTTCAGAAGATGACGTCACGGCGGGTTACAGAAGTTTTCAGACAGAGGACGGATTCCACTTAAGTATTGAAGATTGACAAAGAACAAAGTTCAAAGTCAACCTGGGGCCTAATGTTGGGGATATTACTACCAGTATGACCCGCCCAGGAGGGGCCGGGTCAGCCCTAATGGCGGGTTACAGAAGAAGCCCGATAAACATTCAAGATGATAGTTTACTAAATGTATAGAAGGCCCAAAGGCCTAGGGCCGGCTTAAGGCCTGATACTGTAAACCGCCGTATGTAAGGAAATACTTGTAAAGAAAGGCATGTAAAGGAAGTCACCGAGCCGGACACGATTATGAGCCGACCGGGACTCTGTAGGCCACCACGCGTCAACCCGTGTATAGAAGGGGACGACCTGGTAGCGGTTTAGGGCTAGAAACAACCAAGTTGATAACCAAGCCGGCGAGTTGAGCCTCTTGGAGATCGAAACCTCAGCAATACCAATCCCAACTAGACGTAGGCTTTTACCTTCATCGTAAGGGGCCAAACTAGTATAAAAACTCTCTCGTGTGTCCTTTGTCCCGATTAACCCCTTTAAGCTTCCTAGTGCGATGGCCCTACGACTAAGTACTTGCTCTAGGACATCTGCCGTGTCAACTCCACGACATTTGATCAACTTATCAAAGCGTATATTCCAACTCCGAGATGCTTGCACCAGTCCATAGATGGTTTTCTACTTCACTCTGCCGCGAGCCTCTGCGATCATATCGTAGAAACGTTATTTTCTTGTTGCGATGGTTTTCCACTTCACTCTGAATTTTTTTTGAACTTTTCAAATGTTTCAGACTTATGTTTCTTCAAGTAGATATACCCGTATCTGCTCAAATCATCTGTGAAGGTCAGAAAATAACGATACCCGCCGCGAGCCTCAACACTCATCGGACCTCATACATCAGTATGTATTATATCCAATAAGTCAGCTGCTCGCTCCATTGTTCCGGAGAACGGAGTCTTAGTCATCTTGCCCATGAGGCATGGTTCGCAAGCATCCAAATGATTCTTAATCAAGTGATTCCAAAAGCCCATCAGCATGGATTTTCTTCATGTGCTTTACACCATGTCGGTGGGAACGACACCTATGGGATCACAAGAATCCCTACTACAGTTGCGGGGCGCGGGGTCGTGAGAAGAGCGGATCAAACAGATAGCACACGGTTCGTTTATCCAGGTTCGGGCCGCGAGGATGCGTAAAACCCTACTCCTGCTTTGGTGGATTGTATATCTGTGTTCTTGAGCTAGCTATGGGGCGTGAGGAGCTCCAAAAAGCCGAATCCCCCTCCTGGTCGCCTCGGGCCTCCTTTTATAGGAAAGGGGTTGCCACAGTGGCACACAGGAGGTGGAAAGGGTACAGTGATGTGAGGTTATCCCTCGCATTACATGACAAGGCGCATTTAATGCGTCTTGCCCAGGTGTCCTTGATTTATCGGGGACGGGGGAGAGCCCTGTCTCGTTCGTCGCCGCTTCCTCTCGTGTTGACACGCGCCTTGGCCAGCGGTGCTCGCGATGCCATGCAGGCAGACAGGCAGCTGAGGTGGCATATCGGTGGGTCTCCACGAATATCCGCATGCCGCCACGCAGGTGCCTGCCAGCCGGTTGGGTCGGCAGCTGCATGCAAACGGCGGTGGAGGATTGACTGGCGTGGGCCTGATGGTGGCCCTATGGGTGTTTTTGGCAAGGGCCTTGCCGGGGCCCCGGCAAGGGTCTTGCCGTGGCGCTTGCTGTCATCCCCGGCAAGGCTCTTGCCGGGGGCCTTGTGGTCCTCCTTGGCTGGGATCCCGCCAAGGATCATCATCTTCTAAAGGGCGTATCTGATCTTGAATGTCTTCACAAAGATCTGCATGCCACCACGGGGATGTCTCCCGAATCCTTGCCCCATGGGGGCAGTGGACTCAAGGGTGACTCACTCCGTAGGTGTGGGGCAAGCTGCCACGACAAGGGTCTTGCCGGGTTTGCTAAAACCGCCTCCCAGCAAGGATCTTGCCGGGGGGGGTCTGCTTTGTCCCCTTTGCTCTTTGTGGTCTTGGTCTTGGCGGCGTTCTGCTTCTCCTGAGCTTCGGCCTTACCTTGGCTCACCTCCCTTGCCTTGCTCAGTGTGGTGGTACCCGTGGCTCAGACTGCCCGTGCATAGTTATAGGGGTACAAAAAGTGTACCCCTCTTTTTGTACACCGACACACCAATATGACCTAAACGGCAGTGCCACAAATAATTTGCACTATCATTATTAACTTTGCATCTTTTGTCTTCAATATTATGAATATGTGTATCACTACGATCAAGATCCAACAAACCATTTTATTGGGTGTATAACCATAGAAGGTTTTATTCATGTAAACAGAACAACAATTATTCTCTAACTTACATGAATAATTGTATTGCAATAAACATGATCCAATCGTATTCATGCTCAACGCAAACACTAAATAACATTTATTTTAGGTTTAACACTAATCCCGAAAGTATAGGGAGTGTGCGATGATGATCATATCAATTTTGGAACCATTTCCAATACACATCGTCACTACACCCTTAACTAGTCTCTGTTCACTCTGCAACTCCCGTTTCGAGTTAATATTCTTAGCAACTAAACTAGTATCAAATACTGAGGGGTTGCTATAAACACTAGTAAAGTACACATCAATAACATGTATATCCAATATACCTTTGTTCACCTCGCCATCCTTCTTATCCGCCAAATACTTGGGGCAGTTCCGCTTCTAGTGACCAGTCCCTTTGCAGCAGAAGCACTCAGTCTCAGGCTTAGGTCCAGACTTGGGCTTCTTCACTTGAGCAGCAACTTGCTTGCCGTTCTTCTTGAAGTTCCCTTTCTTCCCTTTCCCCCTTTTTTGAAACTAGTGGTCTTTGTCAACCATCAACACTTGATGCTTTTCATGATTTCTACCTTCGTCGATTTCAGCATCACGAAGAGCTTGGGAATTACTTTTGTCATCCCTTGCATATTATAGTTCATCACTAAGTTCTAGTAACTCAGTGATAGTGACTAGAGAACTTTGTCAATTACTCTCTTATCTGGAAGATTAAATCCCACTTGATTCAAGCAATTGTAGTACTCAGAAAATTCTGAGCACATGCTCACTGGTTGAGCTATTCTCCTCCATCTTGTAGGCAAAGTACCGTCAGAGGTCTCATACCTCTTGACACGGGCATGAGTATGAAATACCAATTTCAACTCTTGGAACATCTTATATGCTCCATGGCGTTCAAAACGTCTTTGAAGCCCCGATTCTAGGCCGTTAAGCATGGTGCACTAAACTATCAAGTAGTCATCATATTGAGCTAGGCAAATGTTCATAACATCTGCATCTGCTCCTACAATAGGTCTGTCACCTAGCGGTGCATCAAGGACATAATTCTTCTGTGCAGCAATGAGGATAATCCTCAGATCACGGATCCAATCCGCATCATTGCTACTAACATTTTTCAACATAGTTTTTCTCTAGGAACATAATAAACGGGGAGCAACATCGCGAGCTATTGATCTACAACATAGATATGCTAATACTACCAGGACTAAGTTCATGATAAATTTAAGTTCAATTATTCATATTACTTAAGAACTCCCACTTAGATAGACATCCCTCTAATCCTCTAAGTGATCACGTGATCCATATCAACTAAACCATGTCCGATCATCACGTGAGATGGAGTAGTTTCAATGGTGAACATCACTATGTTGATCATATCTACTATATGATTCACGCTCGACCTTTCGGTATCAGTGTTCCGAGGCCATATCTGTTATATGCTAGGCTCGTCAAGTTTAACCTGAGTATTCCACATGTGCAACTATTTTGCACCCGTTGTATTTGAACGTAGAGCCTATCACACCCGATCATCACGTGGTGTCTCAGCACGAAGAACATTTGCAACGGTGCATACTCAGGGAGAACACTTATATCTTGATAATTTAGTGAGAGATCATCTTATAATGCTACCGTCAATCAAAGCAAGATAAGATGCATAAAAGATAAACATCACATGCAATCAATATAAGTGATATGATATGGCCATCATCATCTTGTGCTTGTAATCTCCATCTCCGAAGCACCGTCATGATCACCACCGTCACCGGCGCGACACCTTGATCTCCATCGTAGCATCATTGTTGTCTCGCCAACTTATGCTTCTACGACTATCGCTACCGCTTAGTGATAAAGTAAAGCATTACAGGGTGATTGCATTGCATACAATAAAGCGACAACCATATGGCTCCTGCCAGTTGCCGATAACTCGGTTACAAAACATGACCATCTCATACAATAAAATATAGCATCATTCCTTGACCATATCACATCACAACATGCCCTGCAAAAACAAGTTAGACATCCTCTACTTTGTTGTTGCAAGTTTTACGTGGCTGCTATGGGCTGAGCAAGAACAGTTCTTACCTACGCATCAAAACCACAACGATAGTTCGTCAAGTTAGTGTTGTTTTAACCTTCTCCAGGACCGGGAGTAGCCACACTCGGTTCAACTAAAGTTGGAGAAACTGACACCCGCCAGCCACCTGTGTGCAAAGCACGTCGGAAGAACCAGTCTCGCGTAAGCGTACGTGTAATGTCGGTCCGGGCCGCTTCATCCAACAATACCGCCAAACCAAAGTATGACATGCTGGTAAGCAGTATGACTTGTATCGCCCACAACTCACTTGTGTTCTACTCGTGCATATAACATCAACGCATAAAACCTGGCTCTGATACCACTATTGGGGAACGTAGTAATTTCAAAAATTTCCTACGCACACACAGGATCATGGTGATGCATAGCAACGAGAGGGGAGAGTGTTGTCTACGTACCCTCGTAGACCGTTTACGGAAGCGTTATATCAATGCGGTTGATGTAGTCGTACATCTTCACGATCCGACCGATCCAAGTACCGAAAGCACGACACCTCCAAGTTCTGCACACGTTCGGCTCGGTGATGTCCTCGCCTTCTCGATCCAGCAAGAGGGGCGAAGTAGTATATGAGTTCCAGCAGCACGACGGCGTGGTGACGATGTTGGTGAAGAACAATCTCCGCATGGCTTCACCTAAGCACTACGAAAACTATGACAGAGGATAAACTAGAGGGGACGGGGTTGCCGGCACACGGCTTGGTGTTTCTTGATGTGTCTTGGGTGCTAGCCCTACCCCTCTATTTATACATTGAGCCTTGGGGTCGAAACTTGGAGTAAAACCCTCCACAAAGTCGGTTTCACCCGAAAGGAAAGAGTCCTTCTCGGACTCCAGGGCCAGACGCCAGGGTTCCCGGCGTCTGGACCCAGACACCAGGGACCCTGGCGTCTGGCCCCTGGACTCCGCAAAACTTCCTTTTACGCTTTCCAAAAACCTTGTGGGCTTTCCCCTTTGGCCCAAATAAAGTGTTCTCGTACCCAAACATTTCGGGAGACATCCGGAACCCCTTCCGGTGAATTCCGGAACCCTTCCGGCCGGTGACCAAACACTATTATCCCATATATCAAACTTTATCTCTGGACCAATCCAGAGTTCCTCGTCAAGTCCGTGATCTCATCCCGGACTCCGAACAACATTCGGTCACCAACATACATAACTCATAGTACTATATCGTCAACAAACTTTAAGCATGCGGACCCTACGGGTTTGAGAACTATGTAGACATGACCGAGACACCTCTCTGGTCAACAACCAATAGCGGGATCTGGATGCCCATATTGGCTCCTACATATTCTATGAAGATCTTTATCGGTCAGACCGCATAACAACATACGTTGTTCCCTTTGTCATCGGTATGTTACTTGCCCGAGATTCGATCGTCGGTATCTCAATACCTAGTTCAATCTCGTTACCTGCAAGTCTCTTTACTCGTTATGTAATACATCATCCCGCAACTAACTCATTAGTTGCAATGCTTGCAAGGCTTATAGTGATGTGCATTACCGAGTGGGCCCAAAGATACCTCTCCGACAATCGGAGTGACAAATCCTAATCTCGAAATATGCCAACCCAACAAGTACCTTCGGAGACACCTGTAGAGCACCTTTATAATCACCCAGTTATGTTGTGACGTTTGGTGGCACACAAAGTGTTCCTCCGGTAAATAGGAGTTGTATAATCTCATAGTCATAGGAACATGTATAAGTCATGAAGAAAGCAATAGCAACAAACTAAACGATCAAGTGCTAAGCTAACGGAATGGGTCAAGTCAATCACATCATTCTCCTAATGATGTGATCCCATTAGTCAAATGGCAACTCATGTCTAAGGCTAGGAAACTTAACCATCTTTGATCAACGAGCTAGTCAAGTAGAGGCATACTAGTGACACTTTGTTTGTCTATGTATTCACACATGTATTATGTTTCCAGTTAATACAACTCTAGCATGAATAATAAACATTTATCATGAAATAAGGAAATAAATAATAACTTTATTATTGCCTCTAGGGCATATTTCCTTCAATATTCCCTCAAGTTCTATCGACCACCGATACAACTCTATGCACGCATAACGTTCGCCTTAACTAGAACAAGTATGAAACTAGAAGTACTTTGTATGTGTTTTTGGATAGGTTTGCAAGATAAAAAAGAGCGTGTAAATAAAAAGTAGTGGCTGTTTTAGGTAAAAAAGCAACTAAGTTAGTTTTAGTAGAGAGTTTGTTGTCACACAAGAAAGTTATTTGTCCCTAGGCAATCGATAACTAGACCGGTAATCTTTATTGCAAATTTATTTGAGGGAGAGGCATACGCTAACATACTTTCTCTTCTTGCATCATATGCACTTATGATTGGAACTCTAGCAAGCATCCGCAACTACTAAAGATCATTAAGGTAAAACCCAACCATGCAATTAAAGTATCAAGTCCTCTTTATCCCATACGCAAAAATCCTACTTACTCGGGTATGTGCTTATGTCACTCACGCCACCCACCATAAGCAAATCATGAACATATTGCAAACCCTATAGCGGGGATCCCTCACGCTTGCACGACACAGAGAGCACCATAGGACAGCACCAATAATAAAACATGCAACTCAAACCAATCACGATCATCAATTAACCCATAGGACAAAACGGATCTACTCAAACATAATAGGATAGCCATACATCATTGGGAAATAATATATAGCGTTGAGCATCATGTTTAAGTAAAGATTACAATGGGTAAAAGAGGGGTTACACCGTTGCATAGAGGGGGGAAGACTTGCTGGTGACGGAGGTGAAGTTGTTGGTGTAGATCGTTGTCGCGATGATGGCCCCGGTGGCGTTCCGCCGCTACTGGGAGAGAGGGGGAGAGAGCCCCCCTTCTTCTTCTTCTTCTTCTTCCTTGACCTTCTCCCTAGATGGGAGAAGGGTTTCCCCTCTGGTCCATGGCCTCCATGGCGGCGGAGGGGCGAGAGCCCCTCCGAGATTGGATCTGTCTCTCTGTCTCTCTGTTTTTGCGTTCCTTGATTCTTCCCTTTCATCGTTTCTTAAATTGCTGGAGATCCGTAACTCCGATTGGGCTGAAATTTGGACACGATTTTTATCCAGATATTAGCTTTCTTGCCGCGAAAGAAGGGCACCAACCGCCTTACGGGGTGGCCACGAGGGCCCAGGGCGCGCCCCTGCCTCGTGGCCCCCTCGGGCATCGTCTCGCATTGATTCTTCTTCCCAAAAATCACATATATTCCAAAAAAAAATGTCCGTCAGTTTTTATCCCGTTTGGAATCCGTTTGATATGGATTTTCTGTGAAACAAAAAACATGCAACAAACAGGAACTGGCACTGGGCACTGGATCAATATGTTAGTCCCAAAAATAGTATAAAAAGTTGCTAAAATTATATGAAAGTTGTATAATATTAGCATGGAAGAATCAAAAATTATAGATACGATGGAGACGTATCAGCGGCCCCCTTTCCTATTTCCCTCTCACTCTCCCTCTCCTTCCCTTTTCCCCTCCGATGAGAAAGGAAAAAGGGGGGCCGAATCCTACTAGGTGTGGAGTCCTAGTAGGAATCCCTCCCTTGGAGCACCCCTTGGTGGTCAGCATCCTCCTCCCCTCCTTTATATACGGGGGCAGGGGCACCCCAAAGCACAACAATTGTTCTCTTAGCCGTGTGCGGTGCCCCCATCCATAGTTTACACCTCCGGTCATAACATCGTAGTGCTTAGGCGAAGCCCTGCGCGGATCGTCATCGAGCTGAACGTGTGCTGAACTCGGAGGTGTCGTACATTCGGTGCTAGATCGGTTGGATCGTGAAGACATTCAACTACATCAACCGTGTTAACCTAACGCTTCCGCTTTCGGTCTACGAGGGTATGTGGACACACTCTCCCCCTCTCGTTGCTATGCATCTCCTAGATAGATCTTGCGTGATCGTAGGAATTTTTTTTGAAATTGCATGCTACATTCCCCAACAAAAACACCCTAGGTCTTCATGAGCAAGAAAGTTGGATGCACACCCACTTACTTTTCTTTTTGAGCTTTCATAAACTTATAGCTCTAGTGCATCCGTTGCATGGCAATCCCTACTCACTCACATTGATATCTATTGATGGGCATCACCATAGCCCGTTGATACGCCTAGTTGATGTGAGACTATCTCCTTCTTTTTGTCTTCTCCACAACCACCGTCTATTCCACCTATAGTGCTATGTCCATGGCTCACGCTCATGTATTGCGTGAAAGTTGAAAAGGTTTGAGAACATTAAAAGTATGAAACAATTGCTTGGCTTGTCAATGGGGTTGTGCATGATTTGAATATTTTGTGTGATGAAGATGGAGCATAGCCAGACTATATGATTTTGTAGGGATAAGCTTTCTTTGGCCATGTTATTTTGAGAAGACATGATTATTTTGTTAGTATGCTTGAAGTATTATTGTTTTTCTGTCAATATTAAACTTTTTTTTGAATCTTACGGATATGACCATTCATGCCACAATAAAGAGAATTACATGGATAAATATGTTAGGTATCATTCCACATCAAAAATTCTGTTTTTATCATTTACCTACTCAAGGACGAGCAACAATTAAGCTTGGGGATGCTTGATACGTCTCCAACGTATTTATAATTTTTGATTGTTCCATGCTATTATATTATTTATTTTGGATGTTTTATATGATTAATATGCTATTTTATATGATTTTTGGGACTAACCTATTAACCTAGAGCCAAGTGGTAGTTTCTGTTTTTTCCTTGTTTTAGAGTTTCGCAGAAAAGGAATACCAAACGGAGTCCAAACAGAATAAAACTTCCGCGATGATTTTTCTTGGACTAGAAGACACCCAGGAGACTTGGAGTGCAAGTCAGAAGAGCCACGAGGCGGCCACAAGGGTGGAGGGCGCGCCCCACCGAACTTGTGGGCCCCTCGGTGACCCCTTGGCCTAGATCTTCCTCCTATATATTCTCAAATACCCCAAAAACTTCCACGGGAGCCACGAAACCACTTTTCCACCGCCGCAACCTTCTGTACCCGTGAGATCCCATCTAGGGACCTTTTCCGGCATCCTTTCGGAGGGGGATTTGATCACGGAGGGCTTCTACATCAACACCATTGCCTCTCCGATGAAGCGTGAGTAGTTTACCACAGACCTACGGGTCCATAGCTAGTAGCTATATGGCTTCTTCTCTCTCTTTGATTATCAATACAAAGTTCTCCTTGATGTTCTTGGAGATCTATTCGATGTAATACTCTTTTGCGGTATGTTTGCCGAGATTTGATGAATTGTGGATTTATGATTAGCTTATCTATGAATATTATTTGAATCTCCTCTGAATTATTTTATGCATGATTTGATATCTTTGCAAGTCTCTTCGAACTATCGATTTGGTTTGGCCAACTAGATTGGTTTTTATTGCAATGGGAGAAGTGCTTGGCTTTGGGTTCAATCTTGCGGTGTCCTTTCCCAGTGACAGTAGGGGCAGCAAGGCACGTATTGTAGTGTTGCCATTGAGGATAAAAAGATGGGGTTTTAATCATATTTCTTGAGTTAATTCCTCAACGTCATGTCATCTTGCTTAAGGCGTTACTCCGTTCTTTATGAACTTAATACTCTAGATGCATGCTGGATATCGGTCAATGTGTGGAGTAATAGTAGTAGATGCAGAATCATTTCGGTCTACTTGACACGGACGTGATGCCTATATTCATGATCATTGCCTTATATATCATCACAACTTTACACTTTTCTATCAATTGCTCGGCAGTAATTTGTTCACCCACCATAATAATTTCTATCTTGAGAGAAGCCTCTAGTGAAACCTATGGCCCCGGGTCTATTTTCCATCATATAAGTTTTCGATATATAATTTTAGTTTCCGATTTACTTTCTTTGCAATCTTTTACTTTCCGTTCCATAAACCAAAAATATTACTTTACCGTTTATCCATCTATATCAGATCTCACGTTGCAAATAACCGTGAAGGGATTGGCAACCCCTTTATCGAGTTGGGTGCAAGTTGGTGTTTGTTTGTGCAGGTATTCAGTGGCTTGCGTGTTGTCTCCTACTGGATTGATACCTTGGTTCTCAAAACTGAGGGAAATACTTACTCTACTTTGCTGCATCACCCTTTCTTCTTCAAGGGAAAAACCAACGCAAGCTCAAGAAGTAGCAGGAAAAATTTCTGGCACCGTTGCTCGGGAGATCTACGCCAAGCCGAGACATACCAAGCACCCATCATAAACTCTCATCCCTTGCATTACATTACTCACCATTTGCCTCTCGTTTTCCTCTCCCCCACTTCTAAAATGATTTTCAAAAAGATTTTCCTTTTCTTCGCCCTTCTTCCGTTTGTCTTTTCGTTTGCCTTGATGTCTTATTTGGCCTGTTTGGTTGGAATAATTGTGTATTTATTGCAAATCAGAGAACCTGAGATTTATGGATCCTCATCTGCTTGCTAATCTTTTTAAGTGATCCAATTATGATGAACCAATTGCTAGTGAGTTTTGTGCACTAGATTATCTTTATGAAGTTTTGCTTGAAATTCGTGAATGTGAAAATTGGGATGAAGTACTTTATGAAGTGACTCACGATAGATCTTTGAATAAAAAGCATGATTGCAATGATGTTATTATAAATTCTATTAATGTCAATTGTGCTAATAATATGCAAAACCCTAAGCTTGGGGATGCTAGTTTTGCTATATCCACTACTTGTTGCAATGATCATGATCGGGGTGATTCTTCTTATGATCTTGAAAATTTATTTAAGCCCCATGATGAATATGAGATTGAAAATTTATTTCATAGACAAGGATAAATGGACGGTGCTCCAATGAAGCGAAGGAAAGGTGGTGCAAAGGAACAGATGTGTACATGGGTATTCCACCCTAACCTTTTCGAAGCGGACCCCCTCTTAATAGTACGGCTTCCCTACGACTCAAATCCATCGAAAAGAAACATAGAGAACCGCCGTCTTCAATAGGCTCCGAGGGGCACCGAATCGTCTTGTGCCTAGGCATGAGATATCTGAAATGCTCAATGCACACGATTAGTCCGCAAATTCACTGTCATCAATCACCAAAACCACATAGGGAGAAATATGCCCTTACAGGGGGCACCCGAGGTGGGCACTGATACGTCTCCAACGTATCTATAATTTTTTTGTTCCATGCTATTATATTATCTGTTTTGGATGTTTTATATGCATATTATGATATTTTATAATACTTTTGGGACTAACCTATTAACCTAGAGCCCAGTCCCAGTTTCTGTTTTTTCCTTGTTTTAGAGTTTCGCAGAAAAGGGATACCAAACGGAATGAAACTTTTGCGATGATTTTTCTTGGACCAAAAGACATCCAGAGGACTTGGAGTGCAAGTTAGGGAAGCCACTAGGAAGCCACAAGGATGGAGGGCGCGCCCAGGGGGGTAGGGCGCGCCCCCACCCTTGTGGGCCCCTCGTGACTCCACCGACCTATTTCTTCCACCTATATATTCTCAATTATTCCAAAATCTGTGAGGAGAGCCACAAAAACACTTTTCCACTACCGCAACCTTCTGTACCCGTGAGATCCCATCTAGGGGCATTTTCCGACGTCCTGTCGGAGGGGGATTCGATCACGGAGGTCTTCTACAGCAACACCATTGCCTCTCCGATGAAGCGTGAGTAGTTTACCTCAGACCTACTGGTCCATAGCTAGTAGCTAGATGGCTTCTTCTCTCTCTTTGATTCTCAATACCATGTTCTCCTTGATAACCCACAAGTATATGGGATCACAACAGTTTTCGAGGGTAGAGTATTCAACCCAAATTTATATATTCGACATAAGGGGAGCCAAAAAATATTTGAAGGTATTAGCAGCTTAGTTGTCAATTCAACCACACCTGGAGATTAATTATCTGCAGCAAGTAATCGACATGTTGTCGTCCTCAGGCATCTCAAGTATAACAAAGTCAATCAAAATAGTAACATCAGCAATAACAACGGGCACATCCTCACAGATACCGATAGGTATGACAGTTGATTTATCAGCCATTTGTAAAGATATTTCAGTAGGTGTGAGTTTATTCAAGTCAATTCTTTTATATAAAGAGAAAGGCATAAGACTAACACCAGCTCCTAAATCACACAAAGCAGTTTTCACATAATTCTTTTTGATAGAGCAAGGTATAGTTGGTATTCCCGGATCTCCAAGTTTTTTAGGTATTCCATCTTTGAAAGTCTAATTAGCAAGCACAGTGGAGATTTCAGCTTCCGGCATTTTTCTCTTATTTGTGATGATGTCTTTCATATACTTTGCATAAGGAGGCATTTTCAAGATATCAGTCAAGCAAGTACGCAAAAAGACTGGCCTTAGCATTTCAGCAAAGCGTTCAAATTCTTCATCGTCTTTCTTTTTAGTTGACTTGGGTGGAAAAGGCATAGGTTTTTGAAACCACGGTTCTCTTTCTTTACCGTGTTTCCTAGCCACAAAGTCTCTTTTATCATATCTTTTATTCTTAGGTTGTGGGTTATCAAGATCAACAGGTGGTTCTATCTCAACATCATTATCTGGTTCTTTATCATTTGGTTGAGTGTCTTCATGAACCTCATCATTATATTTTTCATTATCACTAGGTGAGTGTTCATTACCAGATTGAGTTTCAGCATCAGAGATAGAAGTTTCATTTTCATTATCAGGAGGTTTTTCTATTCCAGGTTCACTAGAAGTGTGCAAGTCCTATCATTTTTCTTCTTCTTTTTCTTTTTAGATGGACTAGGTGCACTAGTGTTAGCTCTTTGTGAATCTTGTTCAATTCTTTTTGGGTGTCCCTCAGGATAAAGTGGTTCCTGAGTCATTTTACCTCCTCTAGTTGCAACTCTAACAACAAAGTCATGCATATTATTATTCATTTCATCAAGTAATTCTCTTTGTGATTTAGCAACTTGTTCTAACTGAGTTTGAACCATAGAAGCATGTTTTCCAACACCTCTAACATAATTTGAAATTCTCAATAACAAGTCACTCAATGGAGCAATCATATCAGAATTGTATTTCAATTGTTTCATAACATTTGCATTGAAGTGATCTTGTTTTCTAATATAATTTTCAAACTCATAAAGGCATTGACTAGGATGCATATTGTGAGGATTGTCATTATTATTGAATTTCATAAGAGAATTTACCTCTACCACCTTAGGCAGTGGTGGTGTATTAAGCCCATGTATTTCTTCAATAGGAGGTAAATTTTTAACATCCTCAGCTTTAGTACCCTTTTCCTTCATAGATTTCTTTGCCTCTTGCATATCTTCAGGGCTGAGATATAATATACCCCTCTACTTCGGAGTGGGTTTAGGCGGTGATTCAGGAATAGTCCAATCATCATAATTTTTCAATATGTTATTCAATAATTCTTCATCTTGTCCAATAGTTCATTCCCTGAAAACACAACCAGCACAACTATATAGGAAGTCCCTAGAATCATCGGTTAGTCCATTATACTCCCTCTGTTCCAAATTACTCGTCGCAGAAATGGATGTATCTAGAACTAAAATACATTTAGATACATCCATACATGCGACAAGTAATTCGGAACGGAGGGAGTGGAAGATATCAAGTATTTCATTTTTCTTAAGAGGATGATCAGGCAAAGCATTAAGTAACTGGCAAAGCCTCCCCCAAGCTTGTGGGAGACTCTCTTCTTTAGTTTGCACAAAGTTAAATATTTCCTGTAAAGCAGCTTGTTTCTTATGAGCAAGAAAATATTTTTCAGAGAAGTAATAAATCATATCCTGGGGACTACGCACACAACCAGGAGCAAGACTATTGTACCAAGCTTTAGCATCACCCTTTAATGAGAAAGGAAATAATTTGAGAATAAAGTAATAGAGAGTTTTCTCATCATGAGTAAAAAGGGTGGCTATATCATTCAACTTAGTAAGATGTGCCACAATAGTTTCAGTTTCATAACCATGGAAAGGATTAGATTCAACCAAAGTAATTAACTTTGGGTCGACAGAGAATTCATAATCCTTATCATCAATAAAGATAGGTGAAGTGGCAAACTTAGGATCACATTTCATTCTAGCATTCAGAGATTTTTCTTTATACTTGTGTAATAATTTCTCTAGATCCTCTCTATCATTGCAAGCAAGAATATCTCTAGCTGTTTCTTCACTCATAACATAACCTTCCGGTACCTTAGGCAATTCATATCTAGGAAGGTTAGTTCTAGCAGGTGTTTCAGGAGTTTCAGTTTCAACTTTATCATCAGATTCAACAACATCATGTTGTATTACTCTAGCAATTTGTTTATCAAGAAATTCACCAAGTGGCACATCATCATTATCAAGCAAGGTACTAGCATCATCATAAACATTATCCATAGCAGAAGTAGCATCATCAATAACTTGCGGCATATTGGAATTAATAGCATGTGGTGGTGATGCAAGTTTACTCATAACAGAAGGTGAATCTAAAGCAGAACTGGATGGCAGTTCCTTACCTCCCCTCGTCCTCGAGGGAAATATCTTAGTATTTGGATCCTTCATATTCTTCATAGTGATAATATGATAATAATCCCAAGTGACTCAACAAATATAGCTATGCTCCCCAGCAACAGCACCAGAAAAAGGTCTTGATAACCCACAAATATAGGGGATCGCAACCGTTTTCAAGGGTAGAGTATTCAACCCAAATTTATAGATTCGACACAAGGGGAGCCAAAGAATATTTGAAGGTATTAGCAGCTGAGTTGTCAATTCAACCACACCTGGAGATTAATTATCTGCAACAAGTAATTAGTAGTACAGTAATATGACAGTTTTGATAGTAGTGACAGCAGCAACGGTAATAGTAACAGTGATAGCAGTAATTTTGTAGCAAGTGTAACAGTGATGATAGCTGTAGTAACTTAGCAGAAACTATATAATATAAATTTGTAGGCATTGGATCGGTGACTTGTTGGATGATATTCATCATGTGACAGTTATAACCTAGGGCGATACGACACTAGCTCCAGTTCATCGATATAATATAGGCATGTATTTCGTAAATAGTCATACGTGCTTTATTAAAAGAACTTGCATGAAATCTTTTGTCCTACCCTCCCGTGGCAGCGGGGTCCATATTGGAAACTATGGGATATTAAGGCCTCCTTTTAATAGAGAACCGGAACAAAGCATTAACACATAGTGAATACATGAACTCCTCAAACTACGATCATCACCGGGAGAAGTCCTGGTTATTGTCACTTCGGGGTTGCTGGGTCATAACACGTAGTAGGTGACTATAACTCGCAAGATCGGATCTAGAACATGGATATAATGGTGATAACATAAACGGTTCAGATCTGAAATCATGGCACCCGGGCCCAAAGTGACAAGCATTAAGCATGGCAAAGTCATAGCAACATCAATCTAAGAACATAGTCGATACTAGGGATCAAGCCCTAACAAAACTAACTCGATTACATGATGAGTCTCATCCAACTCCTCACCGACCAGCAAGCCTACGAAGGAATTACTCACTCTCGGTGGGAGCATCATGGAGTTGGCGATGGAGAAGGGTTGGTGATGACAAAGAACGAAGATCCCCCTCTCCGGAGCCCCAAACGGACTCCAGATCTGCCCTCCCGAGGAAGAACAGGACTTGGCAGCGGCTCCGTCTCGTGGATCGCGATAATTCTTTCTCCTTGATTATTTTCTCCAAAAATAGGATTTTATAGTGTCAGGGTTGAGGTCTGCGGGGCCACCAGGTGGGTACAACCCACCTGGGCGCGCCAGGAGAGGGGGGGGCCTGGTGGGTTGTGCCCACCCAGGGGCCCCTCTCCGGTAGGTATTGGCTCCAGAAATTCTTATATATTATATAAAAATTCCTCGCAAAGTTTCGTTCCATTCCGAGAACTTTTATTTCTGCACAAAACCAACACCATGGTAGTTCTGCTGAAAACAGCGTTAGTCCGGGGTTAGTTTCATTCAAGGGATTTTTATTTATGTGCCCCTGGTTTGTCAGTTCTACTCATTCATCCCCACGCTCTTAACTTTTGCTCACTTTCCCCACTCCCTTGCCCGAAACCCTCAGAACTGGTCATAGCGGACGTTCCCGTCGGGTCAATGGCTTGACCGTTAACTCTGACTAGTGGGGCTGCGTAGGGCGGAGTCCACATTTTGACCGTTACGTGGTAACCAATGTTGCCGTGAAACTGACACTCACTGTAACCTGAATCAGATCTTGTCGCTTCCGCGCCGCCCCCTCCGCCACAGTCGTGCCGCCTCTACCGCCGTCGTGCCGCCTCCGCTGCATCCACCCTCTCTCGCCATCTAGGATTAGCAAGCGATGTCGGGGGGCACCCCGTCCGGCCCATCGACCGTGGAGATGATTGGGTCGAATCAGAGGCTACTAATTCATGGATTCCACCTGGGTAAGCATCATTTTCCTCTCAAATTGATTAGGAGATCCATAAATTAGGTTGTAGTTGACCACCGTTGGTGTGAATCAGCGCAATTTATCTGAAAATTTTCGGCCTAACTGCACCCTTTATCTTATTTCAACCGAATACACTACAAAAAAAATACACTTCTGCGATGATACGTGTTTGTCACAGTAGGTCGCGTTTTTTGTCATGCATGTACGTCCATGACGATTTTATGACAGAATCAAGATAGTCATACATGTGCTGTCGTAGAAGTATTCCATGACATTACCAAAATTATCATCATGGAAGTGTCCAGTTCCATGACGATAAATCGCGCGTCACAGAAGTGCTTTCATCAAGGGTGACCGACACGTGGCATCCACCATAACGGAACGCCGTTAAGCTATCGGGTCGGGTTTTGGATCCGATAACCCGTTAACAGCCCCGACCAATGGGGATTTCCCATGTGTAAAATCATCATTGGCTGGAGGAAACACGTGTCGGCTCATCGCTGGGACAGATGTCTGTTGGGGAACGTTGCAGAAAACAAAAATTTTCCTACTCGTTTCACCAAGATCCATCTAGGAGTTCATCTAGCAACGAGTCATCGGATGCATCTACATACCTTTGTAGATCGCGCACGGAAGCGTTCAAAGAACGGTGGTGATGTAGTCGAACACGACGTGATCCAAATCACCGATGACCAAGCGCCGAACGGACGGCACCTCCGCGTTCAACACACGTACGGGACGGGAGACGTCTCCTCCTTCTTGATCCAGCAAGGGGGAAGGAGAGGTTGATGAAGATCCAGCAGCACGGCGGCGTGGTGGTGGATGCAGGGCGTCACAGTAGCAGGGCTTCGCCTATACTACGCGAGAGAGACGTAACGGGGAGAGAGGGAGGCGCCAGGGGATGGTATGTGAAGTCCCTCCTCTCCTCAACTATATATAGGGGTGCCAGGGGGGCGCCGGCCCTAGTAGATGGAATCTACTAGGGGGGCGGCGGCCAAGGGGTGGGGGGCTTGCCCCCCAAGCAAGGGGGCGCCCCCCTTAGGGTTTCCCCCCAACCCTAGGCGCATGGGCCCTTGGGGGGGTGGCGCCCCAGCCCACTTTGGGCTGGGTCCCTTCCCACTTCAGCCCATGGGGCCCTCCGGGATAGGTGGCCCCACCCGGTGGACCCCCGGGACCCTCCCGGTGGTCCCGGTACAATACCGGTGACCCCGAAACTTGTCCCGATGGCCGAAACAGCACTTCTTATATATAATTCTTTACCTCGGGACCATTCCGGAACTCCTCGTGACGTCTGGGATCTCATCCGGGACCCCGAACAACATTCGGGTTACTGCATATACATATCTTCACAACCCTAGCGTCACCGAACCTTAAGTGTGTAGACCCTACGGGTTCGGGAGACAAGCAGACATGACCGAGACGACTCTCCGGTCAATAACCAACAGCGGGATCTGGATACCCATGTTGGCTCCCACATGCTCCACGATGATCTCATCGGATGAACCACGATGTCGAGGATTCAATCAACCCCGTATGCAATTCCCTTTGTCAATCGATATGTTACTTGCCCGAGATTCGATCGTCGGTATCCCAATACCTCGTTCAATCTCGTCCCGGCAAGTCACTTTACTCGTACCGTAATGCATGATCCTGTGACCAGACACTTGGTCACTTTGAGATCATTATGATGATGCATTACCGAGTGGGCCCAGAGATACCTCTCCGTCATACGGAGTGACAAATCCCAGTCTTGATCCATGTCAACCCAACAGACACTTTCGGAGATACCCGTAGTCTACCTTTATAGTCACCCAGTTACGTTGTGACGTGTGGTATACCCAAAGCACTCCTACGGTATCTGGGAGTTACACGATCTCATGGTATAAGGAAAAGATACTTGACATTGGAAAACTCTAGCAAACGAACTACACGAATCTTGTGCTATGTTTAGGATTGGGTCTTGTCCATCACATCATTCTCCTAATGATGTGATCTCGTTATCAGTGACATCCAATGTCCATAGTCAGGAAACCATGACTATCTGTTGATCAACGGGCTAGTCAACTAGAGGCTTACTAGGGACATGTTGGTGTCTGTTATTCACACATGTATTACGATTTCCGGATAACACAATTATAGCATGAATAAAGACAATTATCATGAACAAGGAAATATAATAATAATGCTTTTATTATTGCCTCTAGGGCATATTTCCAACAGTCTCCCACTTGCACTAGAGTCAATAATCTAGTTACATTGTGATGAATCGAACACCCATGGAATTCTGGTGTTGATCATGTTTTGCTCTAGGGAGAGGTTTAGTCAACGGATCCGCTACATTCAGGTCCGTATGTACTTTACAAATCTCTATGTCTCCATGTTGAACATTTTCACGAATGGAGTTGAAGCGACGCTTGATGTGCCTTGTCTTCTTGTGAAACCTGGGCTCCTTGGCAAGAGCAATAGCTCCAGTGTTGTCACAAAAGAGTTTGATTGGCCCCGACGCATTGGGTATGACTCCTAGGTCGGTGATGAACTCCTTCACCCATATTGCTTCATGTGCTGCCTCCGAGGCTGCCATGTACTCCGCTTTACATGTAGATCCCGCCACGACGCTCTGCTTGCAACTGCACCAGCTTACTGCCCCACCATTCAAAATATACACGTATCCGGTTTGTGACTTAGAGTCATCCAGATCTGTGTCGAAGCTAGCGTCGACGTAACCCTTTACGACGAGCTCTTCGTCACCTCCATAAACGAGAAACATTTCCTTAGTCCTTTTTAGGTACTTCAGGATATTCTTGACCGCTGTCCAGTGTTCCTTGCCGGGATTACTTTGGTACCTTCCTACCAAACTTACGGCAAGGTTTACATCAGGTCTGGTACACAGCATGGCATACATAATAGAACCTATGGCTGATGCATAGGGGATGACGCTCATCTCTTCTATATCTTCTGCCATGGTCGGACACTGAGCTGAGCTCAATTTCATACCTTGTAACACAGGCAAGAACCCCTTCTTAGATTGATCCATATTGAACTTCTTCAATATCTTATCAAGGTATGTGCTTTGTGAAAGACCTATGAGGCGTCTCGATCTATCCCTATAGATCTTGATGCCTAATATATAAGCAGCTTCTCCAAGGTCCTTCATTGAAAAACTCTTATTCAAGTAGGCCTTGATGCTGTCCAAGAGTTCTATATCATTTCCCATCAATAGTATGTCATCTACATATAATATGAGAAATGCTACAGAGCTCCCACTCACTTTCTTGTAAACGCAGGCTTCTCCATAAGTCTGCGTAAACCCAAACGCTTTGATCATCTCATCAAAGTGAATGTTCCAACTCCGAGATGCTTGCACCAGCCCATAAATCGAGCGTTGGAGCTTGCACACCTTGTCAGCATTCTTAGGATCGACAAAACCTTCCGGCTGCATCATATACAATTCTTCCTTAAGGAAACCATTAAGGAATGCTGTTTTGACGTCCATTTGCCATATTTCATAATCATAGAATGCGGCAATCGCTAACATGATTCGGACGGACTTCAGCTTTGCTACCAGTGAGAATGTCTCATCGTAGTCAACCCCTTGAACTTGTCGATAACCCTTAGCAACAAGCCGAGCTTTATAGATGGTCACATTACCATCCGCGTCTGTCTTCTTCTTGAAGATCCATTTATTTTCTATGGCTCGCCGTTCAACGGGCAAGTCAGTCAAAGTCCATACTTCGTTTTCATACATGGATCCTATCTCAGATTTCATGGCTTCTAGCCATTTGTCAGAATCCGGGCCCGCCATCGCTTCTTCATAGTTCGTAGGTTCACCGTTGTCTAACAACATGATTTCCAAGACAGGGTTGCCGTACCACTCTGGTGCGGAACGTGTCCTTGTGGACCTTCGAATTTCAGTAGGAGCTTGATCAGAAGTATCTTGATCATTATCATTAACTTCCTCTCTAGTCGGTGCAGGAACCTCAAGAACATTTTCTTGAGTTGCGCCATTTTCCGGTTCAAGAGGTAATACTTCATCAAGCTCTACTTTCCTCCCACTTACTTCTTTCGAGAGAAACTCTTTCTCTAGAAAGGACCCATTTTTGGCAACAAAGATCTTGCCTTCGGATCTAAGGTAGAAGGTGTACCCAATAGTTTCTTTTGGGTATCCTATGAAGACGCATTTTTCCGACTTGGGTTCGAGCTTTTCAGGTTGAAGTTTCTTGACATAAGCATCGCATCCCCAAACTTTTAGAAACGACAGCTTAGGTTTCTTCCCAAACCATAATTCATACAGTGTCGTTTCAACGGATTTCAACGGAGCCCTATTTAAAGTGAATGCAGCAGTCTCTAAAGCATAGCCCCAAAAAGATAGCGGTAAATCGGTAAGAGACATCATAGATCGCACCATATCTAATAGAGTGCGATTACGACGTTCGGACACACCGTTACGCTGTGGTGTTCCAGGCGGCGTGAGTTGTGAAACTATTCCACATTTTCTTAAGTGTGTGCCAAACTCGTGACTCAAGTATTCTCCTCCATGATCTGATCGTAGAAACTTGATTTTCCTGTCACGTTGATTTTCAACCTCACTCTAAAATTCCTTGAACTTTTCAAAGGTTTCAGACTTGTGTTTCATTAAGTAGATATACCCATATCTACTTAAATCATCAGTGAGCGTGAGAACATAACGATAGCCACCGCGAGCCTCAACACTCATTGGACCACACACATCAGTATGTATGATTTCTAATAAGTTGGTTGCTCGCTCCATTGTTCCTGAGAACGGAGTCTTGGTCATCTTACCCATGAGGCATGGTTCGCATGTGTCAAATGATTCATAATCAAGAGACTCTAAAAGTCCATCTGCATGGAGCTTCTTCATGCGTTTGACACCTATGTGACCAAGGCGGCAGTGCCACAAGTATGTGGAGCTATCATTATCAACCTTACATCTTTTGGTACTCACATTATGAACATGTGTAGTATCACGTTCGAGATTCATAAAGAATAAACCATTCACCATAGGAGCATGACCATAAAACATATCTCTCATATAAATAGAACAACCATTATTCTCGGATTTAAATGAGTAGCCATCTCGAATTAAACGAGATCCCGATACAATGTTCATGCTCAAAGCTGGCACTAAATAACAATTATTAAGGTTTAAAACTAATCCCGAAGGTAGATATAGAGGTAGCGTGCCGACGGCGATCACATTGACCTTGGAACCATTCCCGACGTGCATCGTCACCTCGTCCTTTGCCAGTTTCCGCTTATTCCGCAGCCCCTGCTTTGAGTTACAAATGTGAGCAACTGCACCGGTATCAAATACCCAGGAGCTACTACGGACACTAGTAAGGTACACATCAATTACATGTATATCACATATACCTTTTGTTTTGCCGGCCTTCTTGTCTGCTAAGTATTTAGGGCAGTTCCGCTTCCAGTGACCGCTTCCCTTGCAATAAAAGCACTCAGTCTCGGGCTTGGGTCCATTCTTTGGCTTCTTCCCGGCAGCTTGCTTGCCGGGCGCGGCAACCTCCTTGCTGTCCTTCTTGAAGTTCTTTTTACCCTTGCCTTTCTTGAACTTAGTGGTTTTATTGACCATCAACACTTGATGTTCCTTCTTGACTTCTACCTCCGCTGATTTCAGCATTGAGTACAACTCAGGAATGGTCTTTTGCATCCCCTGCATGTTGAAGTTCATCACAAAGCTCTTGTAGCTTGGTGGAAGCGACTGGAGGATTCTGTCAATGACCGCATCATCCGGGAGATTAACTCCCAGCTGAGACAAGCGGTTATGTAACCCAGACATAGTGAGTATGTGCTCACTGACAGAACTATTTTCCTCCATCTTACAGCTGAAGAACTTATCGGAGACTTCATATCTCTCGATCCGGGCATGAGCTTGAAAAACCATTTTCAGCTCTTCGAACATCTCATATGCTCCATGTCTCTCAAAACGTTTTTGGAGCCCCGGCTCTAAGCTGTAAAGCATGCCGCACTGAACGAGGGAGTAGTCGTCAACACGTGTCTGCCAAGCGTTCATAACGTCTTGGTTCTGTGGGACGGGAGCTTCACCTAGCGGTGCTTGTAGGACATAATCTTTCTTGGCATCTATGAGGATGATCCTCAGGTTCCGGACCCAGTCCGTATAGTTGCTGCCATCGTCTTTCAGCTTGGTTTTCTCTAGGAACGCGTTGAAGTTGAGGACTACATGGGCCATTTGATCTACAAGACATATTGTAAAATATTTTAGACTAAGTTCATGATAATTAAGTTCATCTAATCAAATAATTAATGAACTCCCACTTAGATTAGACATCCCTCTAGTCATCTAAGTATTACATGATCCGAGTTAACTAGGCCGTGTCCGATCATCACGTGAGACGGACTAGTCAACATCGGTGAACATCTTCATGTTGATCGTATCTTCTATACGACTCATGCTCGACCTTTCGGTCTTCTGTGTTCCGAGGCCATGTCTGTACATGCTAGGCTCGTCAAGTCAACCTAAGTGTTTGCATGTGTAAATCTGTCTTACACCCATTGTATGTGAACGTCTGAATAAAACACCCGATCATCGCGTGGTGTTTTGAAACAACGAACTGTCGCAACGGTGCACAGTTAGGGGGAACACTTCTTGAAATTATTATGAGGGATCATCTTATTTACTACCGTCGTTCTAAGTAAACAAGATGCAAAACATGATAAACATCACATGCAATCAAATAATAAACGTGACATGATATGGCAAATATCACATAGCTCCTTTGATCTCCATCTTGGGGCTCCATGATCATCTTGTCACCGGCTTGACACCATGATCTCCATCATCATGATCTCCATCATCGTGTCTCCATGAAGTTGCTCGCCAACTATTACTTCTACTACTATGGCTAACGTGTTTAGCAATAAAGTAAAGTAATTTACATGGCGTTTCTCAATGACACGCAGGTCATATAAAAGAATAAAGACAACTCCTATGGCTCCTGCCGGTTGTCATACTCATCGACATGCAAGTCGTGATTCCTATTTACAATAGCATGAACATCTCATACATCACATATAGATCATTCATCATTCATCACAACTTTGGTCCATATCATATCACAAACCACTTGCTGCAAAAACAAGTTAGACGTCCTCTAATTGTTGTTGCAAGTTTTACGTGGCTGAATTAGGGTTCTAGCAAGAACGTCTTCTTACCTACGTTAAAGCCACAACGTGATTTGTCAACTTCTATTTACCCTTCATAAGGACCCTGTTCATCGAATCCGCTCCAACTAAAGTGGGAGAGACAGACACCCGCCAGCCACCTTGTGCAACTAGTGCATGTTAGTCGGTGGAACCGGTCTCACGTAAGCGTACGTGTAAGGTTGGTCCGGGCCGCTTCATCCCACAATACCGCTGAAGCAAGAAAAGACTAGTAGCGGCAAGAAAGTTGACAAATCTACGCCCACAACAAATTGTGTTCTACTCGCGCAAGAAGAACTACGCATAGACCTAGCTCATGATGCCACTGTTGGGGAACGTTGCAGAAAACAAAAATTTTCCTACTCATTTCCCCAAGATCCATCTAGGAGTTCATCTAGCAACGAGTCATCGGATGCATCTACATACCTTTGTAGATCGCGCACGGAAGCGTTCAAAGAACGGTGGTGATGTAGTCGAACACGACGTGATCCAAATCACCGATGACCAAGCGCCGAACGGACGGCACCTCCGCGTTCAACACACGTACGGGACGGGAGACGTCTCCTCCTTCTTGATCCAGCAAGGGGGAAGGAGAGGTTGATGAAGATCCAGCAGCACGGCGGCGTGGTGGTGGATGCAGGGCGTCACAGTAGCAGGGCTTCGCCTATACTACGCGAGAGAGACGTAACGGGGAGAGAGGGAGGCGCCAGGGGATGGTATGTGAAGTCCCTCCTCTCCTCAACTATATATAGGGGTGCCAGGGGGGCGCCGGCCCTAGTAGATGGAATCTACTAGGGGGGCGGCGGCCAAGGGGTGGGGGGCTTGCCCCCCAAGCAAGGGGGCGCCCCCCTTAGGGTTTCCCCCCAACCCTAGGCGCATGGGCCCTTGGGGGGGTGGCGCCCCAGCCCACTTTGGGCTGGGTCCCTTCCCACTTCAGCCCATGGGGCCCTCCGGGATAGGTGGCCCCACCCGGTGGACCCCCGGGACCCTCCCGGTGGTCCCGGTACAATACCGGTGACCCCGAAACTTGTCCCGATGGCCGAAACAGCACTTCTTATATATAATTCTTTACCTCGGGACCATTCCGGAACTCCTCGTGACGTCTGGGATCTCATCCGGGACCCCGAACAACATTCGGGTTACTGCATATACATATCTTCACAACCCTAGCGTCACCGAACCTTAAGTGTGTAGACCCTACGGGTTCGGGAGACAAGCAGACATGACCGAGACGACTCTCCGGTCAATAACCAACAGCGGGATCTGGATACCCATGTTGGCTCCCACATGCTCCACGATGATCTCATCGGATGAACCACGATGTCGAGGATTCAATCAACCCCGTATGCAATTCCCTTTGTCAATCGATATGTTACTTGCCCGAGATTCGATCGTCGGTATCCCAATACCTCGTTCAATCTCGTCACCGGCAAGTCACTTTACTCGTACCGTAATGCATGATCCCGTGACCAGACACTTGGTCACTTTGAGATCATTATGATGATGCATCACCGAGTGGGCCCAGCGATACCTCTCCGTCATACGGAGTGACAAATCCCAGTCTTGATCCATGTCAACCCAACAGACACTTTCGGAGATACCCGTAGTCTACCTTTATAGTCACCCAGTTACGTTGTGACGTGTGGTATACCCAAAGCACTCCTACGGTATCTGGGAGTTACACGATCTCATGGTATAAGGAAAAGATACTTGACATTGGAAAACTCTAGCAAACGAACTACACGATCTTGTGCTATGTTTAGGATTGGGTCTTGTCCATCACATCATTCTCCTAATGATGTGATCTCGTTATCAATGACATCCAATGTCCATAGTCAGGAAACCATGACTATCTATTGATCAACGGGCTAGTCAACTAGAGGCTTACTAGGGACATGTTGGTGTCTGTTATTCACACATGTATTACGATTTCCGGATAACACAATTATAGCATGAATAAAGACAATTATCATGAACAAGGAAATATAATAATAATGCTTTTATTATTGCCTCTAGGGCATATTTCCAACAATGTCATCCACTCATTGGACAGAAGGCGCCTATGATACATCAACACGTGGCACGACCCAACAGAGGCCCATTGCTGTGAAAAGACCGGCCCGTTTGACTTGGTCAAAAGGTGTCGGGCCGGCCCATGGAAAGCATGTTAACAGCCTATTCGCATATAGCCCATTTACAGCCCGCTAACCCAAGGCCCATTACGCCCTATTCGAATTAGGCCCAGTAGTGTCATCTGGGCCATCCAATATGATTCCAGCCCGTTTTCACTTCTGGCCCATTTACGGCCCATGACGTATTTCGGCCCATATGAGGCCCTATGTAACTCTTGGCCTATTAACGACCCGTGGTGAAACTGGCCTGTAACGAACAGTGTATCACTTTACACCCATTAACAGCCCGTGGTGAAACTGGCCCATAAAGAACAGTGTATCACTTTATACCAATTAACGGCCGTTATTCCGTTGGGCCGTTTCCAGACCATGTTATCTTTCGGCCTTCTCAGAGCCCATTTATTCTTGGGCTATTTTCCAGCATTCTTTTACTTACGGCCTGTTACTGTCATTTTCTTCTTGTCAGCCAAATTCAGCCCGTGGTTACAGTCGGCCCGTTTGTGGTCCGTTAATACGTTGGGCCGTTTACGGCCTATTAACGATGGCCCGTTATGGTTGGCCCATGAACAGACGATTCTAGCTCTAGCCCGTTTACGGCCAGAATGCGGTCTGTTTGGCCCATGTTTGGACAATCAATCATACGGCCCGTATAAGGCCCACTGATGATACGGCCCGTAGAAGGCCCATTGTTTCTACGACCCGTAGAAGGCCCACTGTTTCTATGGCCCATACAAGGCTCAATGTTTATACTGCCCGTAGAAGGCCCACTGTTTGTACGGCCCGTAGGAGGCCCAGTGTCACTACAGTAAATATTAGCCCATGGTTATTGTGGCCTAGTTTTAAAAAATAGGTTATTGCAGCCACTAGCAAACCGCAGAAAAAGAACTGCACTGACTACAAGCAAACAAATAAACAAGACAACAAGGAAATAAATAAGCAAGCAACTTACACTAGGCTATCACGGCTATTACACATATTACATCCACTGGGCATCAAAGTTCGCCACCAGTGCAAATATAGGGAACACAACATCATATAAACGCCGCAGCAAAACAAGTCCAGAACTGAAACCACTTCAGAAGAGGTCTAGAAATAATATCCTGGGTACCCATAATGCTGGCAAGATGCTTAGCAAGCATATTAAATTTCTCTTGTTTGGTGCTTAAGTCCTCCAGCGCTTGCTGTTGCACCAGAAAGTATGCATCTGAATTCTGCAGGGACTTCCTCAGTCCTTCGGCTTCCTGTTGCATAACATCTGATCGATGTCTTTCAACTTGAAGTTGAGACTCAAGAAACCGAACTGATTCAGGCAACGAGTTCGAAGAGCTGGTGCCAGCAGTGGTAGCCAGTAACTCGAACACTACATCAAGACAGGACTTTGGGGTTGTCTCAATGTCTTCAATATAGTTTTTATCAGCTTTCTTGGAGACCAACAGGGATGTCTCACTATCTTGAACCTTCTCTGTATTACTTCCTTTACCATTGCATAACAGGGTACTCTTCTCCAATATTTTATCCGCGTTCTAAAAGAGAAACAAACAAACACATCTCAGGTTCACAATGTAGTATATGAAACTCATTTTGGTAAACCAGTTCAGTAGTAAGGTGGACAGGATAACAGCATGAAACAAACATATATCAATGTAGTATGGTCACTGTATGGTCTATATCATTCTAGTTTATGTTGCCAAATCAAGATAGATACAGTTCGAATCATGTCTATTTAAGACAAAGCAGCATAGACAGAATATAAGTGTGGGAAACTACATAGCAATAACAACACTTGTAATGTGCATGGCATGAGAACATAACTGTTTATTCAATTGAAACTGAAATCAACATAGAGCAAGTTACAACAGCAAACAGCCAAGCACATTGAAGAAACAGGTTTAAAACATACCTGTTGCGCCATTGGAGTTTCAATTGCATCCTTCAAATTTGAAATTAGTTGGTATCAGTAAATACAGTGATGCAAGAGCAAAGTAGTATGAACCATAGCTACGAAACCTGTCCTGAGAACAATTCTTCTTCTGCTTTAAGCGTTGACTTCGGGTTCGGAGTGGTGGTCCTCGTGATTTGGGCACTGCAGTTGCCTTACTAACTGCTCGTGTTTGGGTGCTCTGTGGTGGAGACGGTGCTGTGTCAACGGGAACTGGGTGTCTATCTGCTGGGGTTGGGGTTAGAAGGGGTGTAGTTGGTTCTCTGTCCAACTAGGTAGGGGTACAATCTGCATGAGTGTGGGTTATGTGTGGCGGGGCTGGTTCTTGGGCAAGTACAACCATGGTTCTATCTGCATTGACAGGTAGCACAATCTTTTCTAAAGACCGTGTTTTTACTCCCACAGATATTGCCATCACTCCCTCCAATTGAAATGGCTGATAAACAAGAAAAGTAATTGAATGTACAGACATTGTAAGATAGACAGGTGCAATGGATAGTAGGGAAGAAAGCAGGGCATGAAATAATTCACATTTATGTTGTCTAAGCAAACAGAATAGCAGGACATAATTTCACATATATGATGGCTGATTAAACTGGACAGCATCACACAATTTCACATGTATGATGGCTAACTAAACATGATAGAATGACATACTTCAAAATATGATGACTATGTAAACAGGATGACATGATATAACTATACGATGTGTCTATTAAATTGGTTGGTATGCCATAAATCACAAACATGCCGTCGATGGAAACATGATGGCATGATATAATTCACGGATAGAATGACATAATTTAAAATATGATGACTATGTAAACAGGATGAGATGATATAACTATATTATGTCTTTAGAAAATGGGTTGGCATGCCATAATTCAGATACATGCTGTCTATGTAAACATCATGGCATGATATAATTCAAATATATGATTTATATACTAAGGAAGTGAGCAGAGGGCAATCGCATATATGATGTGTCAACTAAGGAGATGGCATTCAATATTGTGTATATGATGTAAAAACTAAGCATTGCAATACAACATATGCATTATATGAGTAATATAACCCTGCCAAGTTTGAGCATACACCTCAGGGGGGTAATAGGACTGGTCATCTGCCTCTGAATCCTCCTCTAAAGAGCTATCTGTAACCAGCAAGATATCTGCTTCAGCAGGTAGCATTGTCTGCTATGAAGACCTTGTTTTCACTCCAGATTTCTCCATCACCAATTCAAATGGCTGATGCACAGGAAGAGCACTTGAATATACAAACATTGTCGACAAAAGCAATGAGAAATACAAAAAAAGGATGGCATGATATAATTCACATATATGACGCTTGCCTAAACAGCATGGCATTGCATAATTCACATACATAATGCCTTGCAACAATATAACATTGCATAATTCACATATATAATGTCTTGCAACAAGATGGGATTGCATAATTCACATATATGGTAATTAGACACTAAACAAGTGGCATTCACACAAAGCATGTCTAAACTAAGCAAATGACATAGCAATGCAAGATACCATACGCACGATATGAGCAACATAACCCTGCCAAGTTAGGGCATGCACCTCGGGGGGGGGGGATATGATTGGTCATCTATCTCTGAATCCTCCTCCGAGGAGCTATCAGTAAACAGCAAGACATGTGCTTCGTCAGATAGCATTGTCTGCTCTGAAGACCTTGTTTCCACTCCAGATTTTCCACGACCGTGCCGAATGGCTGATGCACATGAAGAGTAATTGAATGTACTAAATTTTTTGACAAATTTAACACATAATAAAAAATGATGGCATGATATAATTCACATATAAGATGACTGGCTAACTAGGGTGGCATTGCAAAATTCACATATATGATGCCTGGCTAGACAAGATGGCATTGCATGATTCACATATACGATAAAGAAACTAAACAGATGGCATTGACACAAAGCATGTCTAAACTAAGCAGATGACATCTTCAATGTATACAGTAAGCAATGCAAGGCACCATGTGCATGATATTACCAACATCAGCATGCCAAGTTAGAGTGAATACCTCATGGGGTAAATAGGAGTGGTCTTCTCCTTCTGAATCCCCCTCAGAACAGTTATCTTCCTCTTGATTACGATCCAAAATGGGTGGAGGGGGCTGCCTTTGCGCCCACCATGGAACGATGTCTGCATGAAATTTTATTGCCACGCAAGGCTCGTCTCTTTTGCTCTACATGATCAGTTCAATTGTATACAATAACTGGCATGCATAGGAATAAAACATAGTGAGATTATGTGAGGGGTGCATGCATAAATCCAGAGTGATGGTAGCAAACTGTGGATAGACCCAAAACCAATGATAGCAGGAAGATAATAGCTTTAGTTAAAAAATACAGATAATGACTCCTTTAATGTTTGTTTGCACCCAACATGAAACTCATAGTAGACACCGGAGATTAACCAGATAGTAGATAGATAGTACTGATTACTGCCCCAATATGTACCCCGCAACCATTTAAAAACTCAAGTTTCATCATTAGTTTGGACCTGACTCGGAGTGTAATAGGTGAACACGACGATAATGTAGCATGTCATCATATTAAGTGACGCATAAAGTAAGCAGACACGGAAGAGTGCGACCTCTCTTGCGGACCCATGTAGTCCTCAAGGTCATCTGCTTATTTGATGATGGTAATGCAGTTGCCGTGGCTGCCGGCGGCGGGGAAGAAGATCTGAGGCGGCGAAAGACAGTCTGGAGAGCGGATCCCTGCTGTGGTGAACCCTTCCGTCGTTGGAGCAGCTGAGCTGGGGTGGAACACAGCGCCGCAGGAGCCTGACAAAACACACAAGGTTTTCTTTGACACATATCTGTAACAGAAGTAATTGAGTAAGGGCTTGTTTGAATTTGAGGATTCTAACAATGCAGGGATAGGAAATAGAAAGGAATAGGATAGGAATGCACGTGCAAAACAGAGAATTTAAAAACACAGGATTCCTGCCAATCTGGGTGTTTGATTCACAACAACTGGAAGATCACATGATGCAAAAAAGCATGGTGAGATTAAGTCAAACCACTAGAAAATGTACGGTTATAATGCTATTATGCTACTATCTCTTAGTCTGGTGCTTGATGAATATGAATATGAAAAGGACGAGAAGTGGAAATTAGAATTCCTACGGTTTTTCTTTCAAGGAGACACTAAAGGAACAAATCCTACAGTTTTCCTTTGCTCCATTCCTTTGCACCAAATTCATGAAAAGTAGTACCATAGGAAACTTTCCAATTCCGATGTTTTTCATTCACTTTTCCTTTCAAGCACTGGCGATTCTAGTAGGCAGGCTTGAGCAAGGAAAATCCTACACTGAAAAAATGCTTTTGTGCTACTTCTATTACTTTGGACCCAGGCCACTGCCATACTAGCTCAACTCCCAGGCCCATCGACAAATGCACAGCTCAAACGCGCAGAGATAAATAATGATGGCGTTCAAGAGAGTCCATCACGAATAACTAAGTTGCCTGGTACCTCACTGCTTGTCATATAGTAGGATAAAATAATTGTATTTCCTGTTACTACGAGTGCTCAGTGGACAATATATATAACATGTAGAGTAAAAAAGAGATGCAACAAGTGTACAACCTCTTTGGCGAAGCCATGTCGATCTCAGCGTGATTGGGTTGGCCGGTGAGGATGCTCCGGCTGACTTGGCTGTCGGAGGAGGGGAAGAAGATCTTAGGCGTCTGGAGATGGAGCCCGAGGTACTGCTCCGCTGTGATGGAGGGTTTCGTCGTTGGAGCAGCTCCGGTGAGTTGTACGATGCCGAGGCTGAAGCAGGACAAGAGAGACAATGAACAACGTTAACTTGAGTGGAATTCTAATAGCATCTCCAATACATGGCGTAAAATACATAACCACAAAGTGCTAGATGTAAAATACATCAGCCGCTCATCTCTGAACTTAACTGTTGAAACTGAATTTAACTGTCGAAACTGAACTTAACTGTCGAAACTGAACTTTGTTGTCGAAACTGAATTTTGCTGTCGAAACTGAATGCACTAGCAAGGTGAGGCTACACGTCGGTCGACTGACTTTTTCATCTCTGGTCAGTTGATTTTGCAGCCGTTCGATACGAAATCAAGGGCCTGCGGTTCATCTTCAACCTCCACCCCCCTGAGCCGCCAGCCACCACCGGCCAAACAGCAGCCCCCCGCCGCCCGCGGCCGGCGAAGCGCTGCCTCGCCCGCCCCGAAAACACTCCCCATCGCCGGTCCGCCGCCGCCCCGGCCATCCCTCTAGGCCCCCCCTTGCCGAGCTTTTTCTCCGGCGATCCCCACGCCACCGCCCCGCCAACGCCCCGCCACTGCCGGCGACCACCACCCCCATCCTGAACCCTAAGATAGATAGTGGGGTACCTCTCCGGCAAGCTCCCCTCCCCGCTGCGGCTGGTTCTTCCTTCACCTCGGCGAGCCCCCCCTGAAAATCGACTGACCCAAAGTCGATTAAGTCGAATGAAGTGTAGCTAAATCAGAGCAGCATCGCAAGCAAGAGCAAGAGCGAGAGCAGCAGCGCGAGCAAGAGCAATAGCAAGAGCAAACCAGGCAGGGGACCGAGAGCAAGAGCAGAGCAGCAGCGCGAGCAAGAGCTAAAGCAGCAGCAGCTCCTACTGATGCGGACGTCGTCGCCGAGGGAGCGACACCGTGGAGGAAGTGGTCGGCGACGCCGCCGTGGATGGAGCCGCGCCGTGTCGGCTCGGGACCGAGCGCCGACAACACCATGAGATCGAATCAAGAAGAAAATGCGGCGATTAGTGTACAACCTCTTTGGTGGCGCCGATTAGGCCGCAGCTTCATCCGAGGAAACGATGATGATGATGCTCTTCTGGTGGTGCAGGTGAAGACGGTGGTGTGGGAATGGAGGTGGCGCGAAAGACAAGGGGAACGTTAGGGCAGCTCCTTGGAGGTGGAGGACGGGGTGGCTGAACCGGCGAGACTATGAGATCAACGACGGATCCGCGTCCGGTATGGTGAATGAGGGATGTCGAGGTGTTGTTGTGGACGACGTCGTCGGGGAAGAGGCTCCGGCTGGGTGGCGGACAGAGCAGGGTGTCGAGTTTCGTCGCGGGTTTTCACGGCCTCGGTGTATTAATGGGTGGGCGGATGGGATGGCAGTGGGGAACCATGGCTTAGAGACGCGCTTGTCCGAAATGTGCGGTAAGTTACGAAAGTACCCCCACCGATTTGAGGCGGTTCTTTCAGTTCAGGGGTACCACGGGCATTTCGCATGTCGGGATTTCACAGGAGGTGGGAGTTTTCGCGCGCGTTGTAATTTCGGAATAGCAAGGCGCGGGTTGAGATGGAGGGAGTTGTCGGAGCACAACGAGACAAAGATATATCTTAAATATTTCGGGCTAACAAGGCGCGAGTTGAAGAGGCGGGAGTTTCACAACATGATAGACAGGGACGCTAGCTTGAATTTTCGGCGTAACAAGGCGCGGCTTGAAATTTCGGAAGAACAAGCTTAACGTGTACCAAAAAAAGACAATTTGCACCTCAACACGCACAACACACACACAAACACCATTTAGACTAGAGTAAGGTACACGTGCATTGCACGCATGAGATTTGGCAACCAAATTATGAATAAATACCACATTATAGCATGCAAGCTTTGAGTCATATATGCATGATGTAGATGTTCATTTAATTCTTATAGTTCATTTCATTCAAAATCATCTAGTTTTTATAAGAAAGCTAATATATTTTAAGATTCATGGAATTGTGCATCGTAAGACATAAAGTAAAAACAAATAATGGCAAATCATGTGGAAAAACATTTGGGCAATTCTGATACGGAAGATTCTAGAAAAAATAAGAAGTGCTTGTGTTTTGATGTTTGTGCATTATGCTTAAGTTCAACCATGGAGTCTTCTAGATTATACATGTGGCGAAATCTGGTGGAATCTAGATGATATCCAACGGCCAGCAGTGCTCAAATTTGCCATCTTTGGACCATCGGATTCGCCTCATCCAACGACCATCTTTCAAAGTTAAAGTTACCCGCACACAATATAATATAATATATATAGGGGTATAGATATAGATATGTGATGCGAAAGCCGCCCATCATCTCTAATTAGAATAGTGTGTCCATGCACGGATGCGACGTAGCCAAATGATGTCTGCCATCGGTATCTCAAATTCAAATCAGTCTGACCTTGTTCAATGTGTATACATTACAACATGCTCGTTTCCAAACCACACTGCGCAGATCTCCGTTATATTCATGCATGCATGGGTTTCAAACATCATGATCTCTTATTCAAATATTTGAATTCAAATTTACATTGATTATGACCTCACCTATTCTTTTACACCCACACAGTAGTCTTCTCTTTATAATTGTACCACTAACTTTCTCTCGTGCATGCATGCACACACTACCAGTCAGCATTATCCATCGCACGCATGTAATCTTTTTCTTCAGGTCGGTCTCCCATGAAGGCACACACCCACACACATCCCCCTCTCCATCATATCGGGCATTCTTTATCTCTCACGCGTGCATGCGCAATGATCGATGTTCCTCTATGTATGTGTGTATATAGCTAGGTATTTCATAGTTTTCCACACAAACCGATCAATCGATATATCCAGTGAGGTCTCACCCTCTTTCCCACGTCCACATCGATCAATCTAGACCTCTCTATATAGGATTAACATATATAGCTAATACACCCACATTAATTATATATCCAACGCCCCCCTCTCATCATCCATGCCTTCCACTTTATCTCTCAGACACGTGCACAATGGCGAAGACAGGGGTAGTAAGGGCCCTGCCCCCCTCCCCCCCTAACATCACTATATATCGAGGCTAATATGAATGTGATCATTAGACAATTGCTGCTAAAAATGGTTTAAGTTGATGAATTGACCCTCCTCGTAAAGGATTAGCAATGCTTGGCCCCCTGGCTCATTTATTTTTCATGGCTCCGCCACTGCGCGCAACAGCGCACGTGTTCGCCCCCTCTCTCTAAATATCGATCTCACACTTGTGCATTCCTTCATAGTCTCCCTCCACTCGGCCCCTCGCACCATCTTCTAGCCCCCCACGGGATTTTGCCACATGTACAATCTAGCAGACTCCATGGTTGAACTTAAGCATAATGCACAAACCTCAAAACAACAGTGGTTCTCTTTTGTTCTAGAATCTTCCGTATCATAACTGCCCAAACTTTTTTTCTAGTTGAATTGCCATTATTTGTTTTTACTTTATGCTTTACAACGCACAATTCCATGAATCATAAAATAGATTAAGGGCTTCTTTGATTCAAAGGATTCTCAAAGGAATTTTGGAGGATTCTAATCATTAGGAATTTTTCCTATCTTGGTTGTTTGATTCGTAGGATTGTAAACCATATGAATTTTTCCATATGATTCATTTGTACTAGATTTCATAGGAAACATCCCATCCACTCAAACCTCTTTGAAAGAATTCTGCGTTTTTTCTATGCACAATCAAACACTCGTACAATCCTGTAGGATTCAAGACGACATTCCACTATAATCCCATGTTTTTCCTATTCCCGCGTTCTTATCTTTTTTATAAAAACTAATTGATTTTGAATGAGATGAACTATAAGAATTAAACGAAGGGCTACATCAGGCATATATGACTCAGAGCTTACATGTTATAGTGTGGTATTTATTCATAATTTGGTTGCAAAATCTGATGCGTGCAATGCACGTGTACCTTACTAGTACTTCGAGTATGTGCAAAACACGTAAATTAGAATACCAATGGCACGCTACACAGTGTCTCTCTTATAGTTCATAAAGCCATGTGGCACATGTGGAGGCGTTGTCGCGACCTCCTTGCGTGGATTGATCACAGTGACGTGCTGCTGGTTCCAGAAGACTGTACTCGTCCTCCCTGAGCCATACTGGCGGTACATGCATGAAGCAAAGATGTGCACGCACGCCACGCACACACTCATTCCCTCGCACGCACACGTGGGTACACGGGCCGACACAATTTTGTACCAAGATCCACCCCATGTGATAATTTGACGCGTGTAAAGTCGTTCACTTCATTGATGGTCAATTAATACAGCGCATGCAAATTGAGTGGACGTGAGGGCAGAAGAAAGACATTATTACTCCATTGCGCGCATGCGAGTAGTTAAAACGTGGGTTGCTAGTAGTACTTCCATTGGTCTCCTTCGTATTTTGTGCCAATTTTTGACAGTAACATAATATTTACGCATTTGAGCAGTGTAGTACTTGAAATTTATGTTCCGCTAAACTCATCGGGAGCCGTTTCGGGCCTCGAAACAAAAACCATCAATTAATCTTTACCTTGTTCCCATCACATTCGAAAGCTTGCTCACACCTACTAGTACGTACCAAACCTGAACGTGTTCCCACTATGCAGGTATTAGTACTAGTGCTAGTACTTAGGTTATAAAAAGGGGAACTACCTAACCGAAAATTACTCTACCTTTCCTCCTCATAAGTGCTTCTTCTTCGTACGTCGTTGCCATGGCCGGTGAGCAGAGCTCTAGGTCGAGAACTACTTGTAACAAGGGAGCGGCAACCAAGGCTGCGGAAAAAAAGAGGGCTCTCCGCCACGCAGAGACCTCAAAAGATGTAACATCCCAAAATTCTAAATTTTGGAATGTTATAATACATAGATAGATTTGACTGATTGTTTGATTGATTGTCTGAAAGTGAGTGAATTCGAAACTTTTGAAAGTTAAATGAGAGGGAATAAAAGGACTTTCCCAAACTTTCATATTTGTTTTATGATACATGCTCCGCCACTGCGCGTCTCGCACGTTGTTGCCCCTCTCTCTAAATATTCGATCTCGTACTTGTGCATCCTTCATAGTCTCCCTCCACTCGGCCCCTCGCACCATCTTCTAGCCCCCCACCAGATTTGCCACATGTACAATCTACATACTCCATGGTTGAACTTAAGCATAATGCACAATGTCAAAACAACAGTGGTTCTCCTTTGTTCTAGAATCTTCCGTATCATGAACTGCTCCAACTTTTTTTCTAGTTGAATTGCCATTATTTGTTTTTACTTTATGGCCTAACAATCACTCTTAAATTCCATGAATCATAAAATAGTAAGGGCTTCTTTGATTCAAAGGATTCTCAAAGGAATTTTGGAGGATTCTAATCATTAGGAATTTTTCCTATCTTGGTTGTTTGATTCGCAGGATTGTAAACCATGAATTTTTCATATGATTCATTTGCACTAGATTTCATAGGAAACATCACATCCACTCAAACCTCTTTGAAAGAATTTTGCGTTTTTCTATGCACAATCAAACACTCGTACAATCCTGTAGGATTCAAGACGACATTCCACTATAATCCCATGTTTTTCCTATTCCCGCGTTCTTAGCTTTTTTATAAAAACTAATTGATTTTGAATGAGATGAACTATAAGAATTAAACGAAGGGCTACATCAGGCATATATGACTCAGAGCTTACATGCTATAGTGTGGTATTTATTCATAATTTGGTTGCAAAATCTGATGCGTGCAATGCACGTGTACCTTACTAGTACTTCGAGTATGTGCAAAACACGTAAATTAGAATACCAATGGCACGCTACACAGTGTCTCTCTTACAGTTCATGAAGCCACGTGGCACATGTGGAGGCGTTGTCGCGACCTCCTGTGTGGATTGATCACAGTGACGTGCTGCTGGTTCCAGAAGAATGTACTCGTCCTCCCTGAGCCGCACTGGCGGTACATGCACGAAGCAAAGATGTGCACGCACGCCACGCACACACTCATTCCCTCGCACGCACACGCGGGTACACGGGCGACACATTTTGTACCAAGATCCACCCCATGTGATAATTTGACGTGTAAAGTCGTTCACTTCATTGATGGTTCAATTAATTATACTAATTAGCGCATGCAAATTGAGTGGACGTGAGGCGGAAGAAAGACATTATTACTCCACTGCGCGCATGCGAGTAGTTAAATCGTGGGTTGCTAGTAGTACTTCCATTGGTCTCCTTCGTATTTTGTGCCAATTTTTGACAGTAACATAATATTTACGCATTTGAGCAGTGTAGTACTTGAAATTTATGTTCCGCTAAACTCATCGGGAGCCGTTTCGGGCCTCGAAACCAAAACCATCAATTAATCTTTACCTTGTTCCCATCACATTCGAAAGCCTGCTCACACCTACTAGTACGTACCAAACCTGAACGTGTTCCCACTATGCAGGTATTAGTACTAGTGCTAGTACTTAGGTTATAAAAAGGGGAACTACCTAACCGAAAATTACTCTACCTTTCCTCCTCATAAGTGCTTCTTCTTCGTCCGTCGTTGCCATGGCCGGTGAGCAGAGCTCTAGGTCGAGAACTACTCGTAACAAGGGAGCGGCAACCAAGGCTGCGAAAAAAGAGAGGGCTCGCCGCCACGTCAGAGACCTCGAAAGAAGAGGTAACATCCCAAAATTCTAAATTTTGGAATGTTATAATAAATAGATAGATTTGATTGATTGTTTGATTGATTGACTGAAAGTGAGTGAATTCGAAACTTTTGAAAGTTAAATGAGAGGGAATAAAAGGACTTTCCCAAACTTTCATATTTGCTTTCTGATCTCCATGAATTCAAATTCTTTTCAACACAAAACCCCTGGAGAGAAGATGACATGACTTCTTCCATTTATTTAAATGACAAGGGGTGTTGAAAATATTTGAATTTCATTTGAAAATATTTCCAATTGAAACTTTATGGCAACTCAATGATTTTCACGAGAGAAGATAAAATGACTTCTTCAAATTATGAAATATGAGTTGGGAGTTTCAAAGAATTAAATTCAAAGTTCTTTTGAATTTATTTTTCAAATTGGAATACATTAGATCATCATGCATATCTATTTTCTTGCATTTTGGTCGATCCTAGAAATTTCACGCAACTCAAGGACCTTCGGAGAGAGTTGGAGATTTCGTTATTTTCTTATTTGAGAGTTTTCTCGAATTGAAAAGAGGATCATTTGATTTATTTATTTCATCTTCAATTATTTTTCCGTTATCAAAATATAAGAGAGGGAATAATATGACTTTCCCAAATATAGGAAAAATGAAGATTTAATAAATAGATCAAATTTCGTTTGTTTCGTGTTGTTTTTTTATTTGGATAGGAAAAATGCGCGTTTTTCATATTTTAGGCCGGAGAAAAGTTCATTTTGTTCGGACATTTCAGTTTGGGAGTGCGGTCGGAAATTGTGTGAGTCGTTTTGGAGTCCTCCTGGCGTCTCCTCCTTTTTCTGTGTTTTTCCGAGGCTCATGGTGACCGTTTGTACAAAATAAAAGAACTCCAGCGCCGTGGACCATCGTGTCCGCCGTCCCGGCACGTGCGCGTGCCCAGGCTGCGTAAGGAGCCGAGCGCCTTCTGCTCTTTTGGAAGTTGCTACTAGGACTTTTGTCCCTACTTCGTTATCAGTTCTTTTTTCTCACGATCTTTTTCTCGTCACTTTCTAGTCTTAATGTTAGGTCCTTCACCGCCCAAAGTTCTCCTTCACACCAAAACCCTTCCCATATTAAATTTTACTCCCACAACCCCCCACCCCTCTAATTCATCAAACCCAGAAGCCCAAAGCCCTCTCAGCCGACGCCTCCTCCACCCTACGCCCGCACGTGGCGCCCGCGCCCGCCGCCGCCTAGCCTCTTGCGTTCACCGTCCCACCGTCCGATCGAAACCCTATTGGCCGTGCCGTTCCGCCGCCGCAGTTTGTTAACCTTTCCCCTTTGGCCCCATCGTCGCCGGAGTGGTCCGGGCCCTGCGCTCGCACTTCGCCGGGGCCGCACCTCTGCCGCAAGCCTCAGGCCGCCGCCCTCCGTGCGTCCACCGCCACCGCGCACGCTCACTTGCAACACTCGCGCCGCGTTCCGCCTGCCGCCGTTCGGTTTCTCACCCTCTCGCCGCAAACCTTGCCGCGCCGCGCCGGCTCCTGCAGTCACCGCCGCCACGCCTTGCGCCGCGCCGCCCTGCGGCCGCCGCCCTGCGTCACCGCCGCCGCCCTGCGTCACCCGCCACCGCCGCACCTTGCCGCGCCGCCGCCGCCCTGCGTCACCGCCACCGCCGCACCTTGCCGCGCGCGCCGCCGCCCTGCGTCACCGCCGCCGCCGCCTGCGCACCGCCGCCGCCCGCCCGCCGCCGTCGCCGCCGTTCGCCGGAGGTACCGCGCCGCGTCTCTTCTTTCCCTCGGTTCGGTTTTCTTATAAACCGTTCCGATTCTTTTCTTCTTACCGATTCGTTTTCTCTCCGATTCTTCGCCAAACCGTTCCGGTGTTCTAGATCGGTTTTTCGTTTCGATCTCTTTTTCCGAAACCCTAGATCGGATTCGTTTTCCTTTCCGATTTAGTTGCCTTTGGACCGTTCGCCGGACCATTCGTCCTAACAAACGTGATCACCGGATTCTTCTAGGTTAACGAACGTCCGTTCGTTTAACCGTTTTTCTTTTTCTTCTCGTCGAATTTATTCCGCGATCGCGATCTCAGATCCGATCTTCGTTCTAGTTTATCTTCTCGCTCGTTTATCGGAATCAGGTGATTCAAGCGCCTGGAGTTTAGTTTCGAAACTGCCGTTCCGTCTAATCAACTTGAACAAGTTTTGCTACTGTAAAATTTTGACCTAGTTTCAACTTGCTAGAACCGAGTTTTTCTTCCGTCGTTTGTTTTCGGTTTCTTTGTTCGGTTCCTTCTTTCTTTGCAACCGGAGTTCTTAAGTTGAACTATCTGGTTCGTTCTCTCGTTCGAGTTTTACTTGTGCATTAGATGAGTACTTATTGTGTGGTTACAATTGCTTGATTACGATAGATTGACCAGAGTGTGACGAGTAGATCTATCACGAGTTTTGAGTGCGCATCATCTTCATCAACATTGCAGGCAAGTTCACACTTTGATCATACCTTTTCTACAACCCAGTTTTATTGCATTAGATCAATCCTCACACATTGCATGATTAGGATCTAATTAAATTGTGGGATGGGAAGTAGATGAGGTAGTACCTATTACCTGTATTATTATGAAACCTTTGGGAGTTACTTCTACGTTTGCTTATTATTATGCCATGCTATGCTAGTAGACGTGGATTGGGTGAGTGATATCCATTATAGATGTGAGTTGATAATTTTAAAAGGTTTATCTAAGGTGGCAACTTAAACACACATCTGGGTGGATTGAGGCACCTGATGTCTATCAGGACTTGCCTGTTTTTTTTATGGACCGCCACCCAGGCTCAAAGGGATCATAAGATCTTTCATGCTAGAAACTTCCGTGTGCAGCCACAAGCCATTATGGGCTCTGGCATAGTTGACTAAGTTGTGCGAACTCTTACGGGGTGGACTAGCAGATGTAGGGGTTGTAGGTGGTACGGTCTACCCCACATGTAAGGTGCTAGCGCTTCTGAAAGACTGTGTCTCGGTCATCCGTCTTCTCAAACACCATGTAGTGCGAGAAAACAAACGGAGGCGATCGAGTCTTGTGGGGAAAAGTGCGCAAACCTCTGCAGAGTGTACAAACTAATCATGATTAGCCGTGTCCCCGGTTATGGACAACTTGAGTATCTAGTACTTGAATATCATGTGAATCTCAACATGTTACTTCTAATTAATGTTGTTGGGTTTTAATTATTTTTAATTGGGATTGAGAATGCTGTCAACCATTCTCAATGTTTAACAACCACCATGATAGTTAAATAAATTTATTCCTTTGCAGTAGGGAAAAATTGGCTTTACGCAAAAACCTTATAACCATAGAGCTTTTCCACCAGCCAAATATGCATGTAGTGATAGCCCATTGTTCATTATTCTCTATGGTGTGAATTTGCCAGTACATTCAATGTACTGACCCGTTTCGGGCTGCAATGTCTCATGTTGCAGGTTTCTTACGACGAGTAAGTGATACGTTAGGGTTACGGTTTCTACACTCAACTTTGCCGTTGGTGTTGATGGGAATCCACAACCTTGTTGCTTCCGCTATATGGATTGAGGTAATAGTGTTTACGTTACTTTATACATGTGATTTACCTCTGTTATAAATCCTTCGAGTACTGTGTGTGTCAGCATACCGATCCAGGGATGACACGTAAGCACAGAGACTTGATCCATTCGGGTCGGGTCGCTACAAGATGGTATCAGAGCACATGTTGACTGTAGGACGTGACCCTAGAAACTGGCAAGCCCATAGCAAAGATTTTTTTTCTCTACAACTTTCCCCTTTAAAAAAAGATCTTTTACCTCTCTTCTCTTTTGAGCTTATTCAAAAAATTCTCTTTAGTGAGACTATAACCTTTTCCCCTTTTGACCACACAAAGATTCGACTGATGAGACCACTCCAAGAAGTACAAGATATTGGACAACTAAGACCATTTCGCAAATGAAGAGGATTTTACTGTGCATCTGAATAATGGAAACTACAACGGTTGAAGACCGAAGACAAGTAGAATTTGAAGGCTCTGAAGAATCCCCAGATTTGTATGACTTAGGAAGGCTACCCTTATGGAACTTGGCAGACTATGGTAGTTGTCAATACCCGAGATCAAGGTGTATCGAAGAAAGACTGAAACAAGGAGCACGAGAACTCAAAGAAAACCCTAAGGCAGGGGATATCAACTATGGAAGATAGCTCATGGCAATGACAAGGGCAGAAACACGGTTATCCGTGATGTCATCGCCGCTGATGCTATTGTCACCGTGCTGAGTTAAGGATGCATTTCATCAGAATGGATTTGATGGAAGAAGGCTGATGGAGCACCTATCATAAGATGAAGTTTTAGCCCTAGCCGGTGTATTACCAGGATCTGGAGTAGTACATCAAGAAGTTTAAAATGGAGCTCCATGAAGCCGTATTAGACAAGGAAGCATTTCGTGAAGAACTTAGGTCCAAGAAGCTGAAGTAGCAAGCTAGAGGAGCAAAACTCGAGAAACCGGAGATTCGTCAGGAACTAGACCATGGTTCATGTGAAGGATGTTGAAACCAGAAGTTTGAAATGCAACTCCGGAACATTAAAGGATGTCACGAGAGACTTCGCGTCAATAGAGTTGATCTGGCAAAAGAACTTGAGAAGGACAAGCATGATCGGAAGAAGCCATTGGAGGCTTGAACAAGGCTTGAAGAGTTTGGATACGTTGGAGAGTTATTGACCTTTAGAAGACCAAACCCCTATTATATACCTACGTTAGATGCGACGTTTGTGAGCTGTCAATTGTTTGTTGTTTTTTCGACAGCCACAACAAAAATCTGTCTTTTCAAAACTGTTGTTTGCATTGTGTGTATCCCTCTTGATCTCTCTTATCTCACCCCAAACCCATGGACCCAATAGATGATTAATGGAGATGAGCTTGTATTTTCTGGACCGATGAGTCAATTGGAGACAGACCGATGGATTTAGAACATGGAGGATCATATGGAGAACAACCCTATAGTCGGAAAGGATATGGCCCAGCATGCTCTTCAATGCTTTGAAAGAGGTGCTGCTACTTGGTGGAGGATGTACCAAACCATGAATGGATGGCAAGGAGTAACCACTTGGAAGGAATTTAAGTTGACTTTGCTAAAGTCTCGGTTTGTGTCCCAGAAGTTGAAGCCTTATGGAAAGGATATGAAGAAAACTTATGCATGCAAACTGTGTGGAGAAATAGGACACAACCATAAAGAACACAAGGATGAATGCCCTAACTGTGAAGGAAGTCACCCCGTTGAAGAATGCCCAACTAGGCAAATTACTTGTTTCTTGTGTGAAGGGACTACCCACTATCCTGCTCAGTGTCACATTTACCCCATGGTACAACGAACCATCCAGCTGAAGGAAGAAGCAATGAAAGGAGCCCTCATGGAAGGTTTAGAAGAACCTGTGATGAAGAAAGAGGTGGAGGACACACCCAAAGAGGAACCAATTAAACCCTACACCAAGTCTTGCTATTCATGTGGAGAAGAAGGACACCTCTCCCAGAATTGTATGAATGGGGATCTAGTAGAATTCCCGATAGAGGAAGTAGAATATGACCCACAGGAAATAGAAGCCATGATTGGTATGGAAAGGTCCAGAAAGAGAAAACGATTGGATTCCAGGAAGGACCTAAGTCATATCACCTGTTATAGGTGCAAGGAGTCAGGGCACTACCTCAGCAGTTGCCCAAAAAGGAAACCTCGATACTTGTCAGATGTAATATGTTTCCGTTGTAATAAAGCAGGGCACTTTGCCAGAGATTGTCCGAAGGAGAAGGAGACTTGTGATAAGTAGTTGAGTTTGTAACAGAAGAAATATAGTCGTAGTACTGAGGACATTTTTCCTTTATACTAAGGTGTTGAGTTGAGGCATGTAATGGAAAAGCAAGAGATTGTAATCATTGGAGAATGAATAAAGTAGCAACGTTGGTACTGATATGGATTTTATGAGTTGTTACTCTATGAAGGAGAATTTTGGCCATTTTGAGGATAAAAGAAATATGGTCTATGGAAGATTTGTGCATTTTAAGGGTGGTAGTACCCTGTAATGGATTTCGGACAAAATGAATACGAGTTTTGTCTCGATATGTGTGATGCCCCAAGAGTATGTGGGATGAAGTTGGAGACCGACAGTTGTTTGGACCAAAGGTGATCAAAGGAGTCGGAAGAGAATGTTAAGTTGATTCGAGATATACTGAAGGTAGCTCAGTCCAGACAGAAGAGTTATGTAGACTCAAAAACTCAAGGACGTAGTCTATGAAAGTTGGAGACAGAGCATGTCTTCGTGTGACCCCTCTGCGAGGAGTTAAACGAATTGGAGTTAAGGGACAGTTAGCCCTGAGATTTGTAGGACCATACCGAGTTATGGAGCGTATGGGAGAAGTGGCCAACAAGTTGGAGTCACCCGAAGGACTGTCAGGAGTTCAAGATGTGTTTCACGTTTCCCAGTTGAAGAAGTGCCATGCAGAGATGGCCAATATTCCCCTGTAAGGACGCTTGACCCTGGAAAGGATAATGATGTTCCATGAAGTGGAATATGGACTTCATAAGTATAAGTTTTACCTCGGTATATGGGAAATCCCACGAGGATGAAGAGATGAAGTACTATTGGATATAAAGGAGGTACGATGTTAGTAATATGGAGAAATGGCAACCCCATGACAAGTCTGAGTACTCCCGTCTTGGTTGGTGCCAATAGAAGGAAGGAAGACAGTACAATTGGATGGATTTAAGAATACTAGGAAGTTGGAAGTTGGAATAATGAACAGTTGCCCGATGATAAGTTCAAGGACTACAAGTGATGAGATGGGCCATAACCCACAGGCCCCAGGACCTGCCAAGAAGCAAGCACATTCTTGCTGAAGGAAAAACCCTGGAAGTGGATATACCTTTGTCGATAGACGATTTTATAGGAGTTTACGCAAAACCTGAGAGTTGTGAAGGAACAATAGATGTTTATTTGGCTTGCAGAATCTATGGATATATCCGAACCTGGTTCATTGACAAGAGAAATTCTGCAATGCTTGTGAGGATGACCGAGTGTTAGAATGCGAGATTCGCTAAACTGTATACATGGTAATGATTTGGGTGCGGGATGGATTGATCACCATACCGACTTACTCTTATTATTCTCCTTGCTATATGGGATGGTAAATCTGAGTGACTTGCCTATAGTAGAGAGACGACGATATTAAACCTTGTTTAAACCCTAGAATGGTATAACAATTATTCCCCTTGTACACGGCAGCTGTTGCCAACCGTAGGTTATACGGTGAGGATCAACCCAGACCCATTTCCTGCAGGAGAAACCATAAATTGTTGACCACCATGAGATGTCGATAGTTGATTAGTATTGGCGCCAGACCCGTCAGCTAAGGAGACCCAATCTCAGCAGAACCTTACCAAAGATAAAAGGACAGAAGAATTGAGGAAAAGGTTATGCCACTACCTGAAGAGCTCAAAGAAGGAATTTTCTCGAGGATCTGAGAAGCCCGACACTGTCAAGAATAAGGATGGAGTATATGAGTTTTGATGGAACCGTAACCATGCTTCTAAGGGTGGTAGCACCCCAGACCCCTTTGATGATCGATGGATTTTGAGGAGACCCCCAAACCCTAACCCATTTCTTGCTAGCCTCTCCGAATCTCGAGGACGAGATTCATTTTAAGGGTGGTAGGTTTGTAACATCCCAAAATTCTAAATTTTGGAATGTTATAATACATAGATAGATTTGACTGATTGTTTGATTGATTGTCTGAAAGTGAGTGAATTTGAAACTTTCGAAAGTTAAATGAGAGGGAATAAAAGGACTTTCCCAAACTTTCATATTTGTTTTATGATCCCCATGAATTCAAATTCTTTTCACCACAAAACCCTGGAGAGAAGATGACATGACTTCTTCCATTTATTTAAATGACAAGGGGTGTTGAAAATATTTCCGAATCTGGAACTTTATGCAACTCAATTATTTTCATGAGAGAAGATAAAATGACTTCTTCAAATTATATGAAATATGAGTTGGGAGTTTCAAAGAATTAAATTCAAAGTTCTTTTGAATTTATTTTTTTTCAAATTGGAATACATTAGATCATCATGCATATCCTATTTTTTTGCATTTTGGTCGATCCTAGAAATTTCACGCAACTCAAGGACCTTCGGAGAGAGTTGGAGATTTCGTTATTTTCATATTTGAGAGTTTTCTCGAATTTGAAAAAAAAGGATCATTTGATTTATTTATTTCCTCTTCAATAATTTTTCCGTTATCAAAAATATAAGAGAGGGAATAATATGACTTTCCCAAAATATAGGAAAAATGAAGATTTAATAAATAAATCAAATTTCGTTTTCCGGTGTTTGTTTGTTTTTCTTTGGATAGAGAAAAATGCGCGTTTTTGAAAATTTTATTTTAGGCCCGGAGAAAAGTTCATTTTGTTCGGCTCATTTTTAGGAGTCGGGGAAAATTTACTTTATTAGTTTTGGAGTCTGGTAGATTTTGTTTTTCTGTGTTTTTCCGAGCGTGGAACCGTTTAAAAAAAAACTCAGCGCCTTGGGCCAAAGGCCCAAGCCGCCGGCCGGCCAGCCAAGGCCAAGGCCATCGCCGCGCCGCGCGCGTGCCCAGGCTGAAGGAGCCGCCGCCTTTGTCTTTTGGAAGTCCTACTAGGACTTTTGTCCTACTTTCGTTTATTCTGTTTCTTTTTCTAGATCTTTCCTACTCCTAGTCTATTTCTTGTCCCCTACCCCAAGTCTCCTCACCCCTCCCCAATATAAATACTCCCACCCCCCCTCTAAATCATCAAACCCAAAAGCCCCAAGCTTCCACCACGCCTCTCACCCTACGCCGCACCTAGCCGCGCCGCCGCCGCCCTGCGTCACCGCCGCCGCCCTGCGCCTCTCACCCTGCGCCGCACCTTGCCACGCCGCCGCCGCCCTGCGTCACCGCCACCGCCGCACCTTGCCGCGCCGCCGCCGCCCTGCGCACCTTGCCGCGCCGCCTCCGCCCTGCGTCACCGCCGCCGTCGCCGCCGTTCGCCGGAGGTACCGCGCCGCGTCTCTTCTTTCCCTCGGTTCGGTTTTCTTATAAACCGTTCCGATTCTTTTCTTCTCTACCGATTCGTTTTCTCTCCGATTCTTCGCCAAACCGTTCCGGTGTTCTAGATCGGTTTTTCGTTTCGATCTCTTTTTCCGAAACCCTAGATCGGATTCGTTTTCCTTTCCGATTTAGTTGCCTTTGGACCGTTCGCCGGACCGTTCGTCCTAACAAACGTGATCACCGGATTCTTCTAGGTTAACGAACGTCCGTTCGTTTAACCGTTTTTCTTTTTCTTCTCGTCGGATTTATTCCGTGATCGCGATCTCAGATCCGATCTTCGTTCTAGTTTATCTTCTCGCTCGTTTATCGGAATCAGGTGATTCAAGCGCCTGGAGTTTCGTTTCGAAACTGCCGTTCCGTCTAATCAACTTGAACAAGTTTTGCTACTGTAAAATTTTGACCTAGTTTCAACTTGCTAGAACCGAGTTTTTCTTCCGTCGTTTGTTTTCGGTTTCTTTGTTCGGTTCCTTCTTTCTTTGCAACCGGAGTTCTTAAGTTGAACTATCTGGTTCGTTCTCTCGTTCGAGTTTTACTTGTGCATTAGATGAGTACTTATTGTGTGGTTACAATTGCTTGATTACGATAGATTGACCGGAGTGTGACGAGTAGATCTATCACGAGTTTTGAGTGCGCATCATCTTCATCAACATTGCAGGCAAGTTCACACTTTGATCATACCTTTTCTACAACCCAGTTTTATTGCATTAGATCAATCCTCACACATTGCATGATTAGGATCTAATTAAATTGTGGGATGGGAAGTAGATGAGGTAGTACCTATTACCTGTATTATTATGAAACCTTTGGGAGTTACTTCTACGTTTGCTTATTATTATGCCATGCTATGCTAGTAGACGTGGATTGGGTGAGTGATATCCATTATAGATGTGAGTTGATAATTTTAAAAGGTTTATCTAAGGTGGCAACTTAAACACACATCTGGGTGGATTGAGGCACCTGATGTCTATCAGGACTTGCCTGTTTTTTTTATGGACCGCCACCCAGGCTCAAAGGGATCATAAGATCTTTCATGCTAGAAACTTCCGTGTGCAGCCACAAGCCATTATGGGCTCTGGCATAGTTGACTAAGTTGTGCGAACTCTTACGGGGTGGACTAGCAGATGTAGGGGTTGTAGGTGGTACGGTCTACCCCACATGTAAGGTGCTAGCGCTTCTGAAAGACTGTGTCTCGGTCATCCGTCTTCTCAAACACCATGTAGTGCGAGAAAACAAACGGAGGCGATCGAGTCTTGTGGGGAAAAGTGCGCAAACCTCTGCAGAGTGTACAAACTAATCATGATTAGCCGTGTCCCCAGTTATGGACAACTTGAGTATCTAGTACTTGAATATCATTGTGAATCTCAACATGTTACTTCTAATTAATGTTGTTGGGTTTTAATTATTTTTAATTTGGATTGAGAATGCTGTCAACCATTCTCAATGTTTAACAACCACCATGATAGTTAAATAAAGTTATTCCTTTGCAGTAGGGAAAAATTGGCTTTACGCAAAAACCTTATAACCATAGAGCTTTTTCACCAGCCAAATATGCATGTAGTGATAGCCATTGTTCATTATTCTCTATGGTGTGAATTTGCCAGTACATTCAATGTACTGACCCGTTTCGGGCTGCAATGTCTCATGTTGCAGGTTTCTTACGACGAGTAAGTGATACGTTAGGGTTACGGTTTCTACACTCAACTTTGCCGTTGGTGTTGATGGGAATCCACAACCTTGTTGCTTCCGCTATATGGATTGAGGTAATAGTGTTTACGTTACTTTATACATGTGATTTACCTCTGTTATAAATCCTTCGAGTACTGTGTGTGTCAGCATACCGATCCAGGGATGACACGTAAGCACAGAGACTTGATCCATTCGGGTCGGGTCGCTACAAAAGATCTCTCACAGGCAGGCGATGGCTCCCAGGAGCGCCCTAGTCGCGGAGGCGAACATGCTAAGTCGATGGAGCTGGAGTCGTTATCCCTCGACGGCATGCCCGATTAGCTCAATAAGCACCTCAATAAGCAGAAGGACTTCATCCAAGGCTTGATGGAGTTGCTGAAGGAGATCCTCGACGACATGCCCGCTGAGCTCAATCAGTAGGGGGAGTTGACCGCCGGCTTGGTGATGCTGCTGAAGAAGAGCATTGCCTCGGAGAAGAAGGCGGCCGGTGAAATCTTGCGACTTCAGGAGGACAAGGCGAAGCTCTGCCACGAGATCGACCTGTTGAAGGAGAAGAACTCCGGCTGGAAGAAGCTGCATGAGAATAGTATTTCCTCGATGAAGATGTTGCAGGCCCTCGTCATGGAACGTAAGGAGGAGTTGGCGAAGCTTCACATCGAGCACCCCGCTGTTGTCAAGGTACGTAATGCGGCCGTGGAACAGATGATGAAGGCTCGCGTCGAGAAATCTCGCATCATGGACAGAATGAAGAAGATGGCGGAGGAGACGCGCAAGGAGATGGAGGTCGTGGAGGAGATGAAGAAGCAGTTATGACTCCGCGGCGAATTTGATCATTTGGGGTGATAATCTTCCTTCTTCTTTTGCTCTTGTGTTTCATCTTTTGCTTTGGGTGTTTCGTCGCACGTGTCATGTTCTCTGCGAGGCATGAATAGAACAATGGTTTTTTTGAGGGAATGAATAGAACAATGCTAACAATGAGATGACTAGAAAATTAGATCATTTTTATCGCCATATGGCACTGGGCTGCCATGTTCCGTGCTCCTCCGTCGGAGTACTACTCCAGTGCAAAACGTGAGTATACCGCACGGTTCTTTGCTCCTCCTCGATCAGGTCGTCAGCGCATTTATACGAGCACTCAAATCACAAGGCCCCACCTTCCTGCAGTAATGAACTGTCAAATCACAAAGGCCCTCGCCTCTCGTGAAACCGACCAAGCTAGACTGCCCCGCCCTCTAGCCTTTTAAAAAATGTATATTTTTGTACAGCGGTAATATCGATTGATTGCGCCATGGAGCAAAACTTGAAATTAAAAAAAGGTGGTACATATAGAGAGCGCTCGTCGCCAAATTATGCATATAGTACTATTAAAAAGGCTAGTCACAATAATGGTGTCGAGCACAACCCATCCCTCAAATAAAACAAAGAGGGTGCTTGGATACGTTTTAGTCCCATGACTAAAAGTAGTGGGACTAAAACATGCTAGCCTCACCCATGCTTGGATCCAAATACTAAAAAGGCTAAAATCAAGTTAATGCGCATTTATTATCCTCCAAACCCTCCAATCTAGAACTCGCCTGTGTTAAAGGAGAGGAGTTAAATGAGTAGAGAGAGGACTAGTCCACATTTTAGTAGGGGTACCCCTGACTAAAAAAAATTAGTCTCAAGACTAGTTTTAGCCCCTCTTTAGTCAGGGGTGCTTGGAACTTTAGCCTCTTAAAGAGACTATTTTTAGTCAGACTGAAATAAGTCCCTTGGATCCAAGCACCCTCTAAGCATCCTGGAATTCTTTGAAAAAACTAAGCACCCTGAAATTCTTTGACAACTAAACTGCTGGCTATATGATATTGGCCATATATATTGTATGGATATAATATGAAGAAACGAGTGGTAGTACTATACCAACTAAAAGATGAAATGTAAGAAATACTAGTATGTACGTACTGAAGAGTTAAAGTAATGAGAAGAAACATAACATAGTTCTGCTGGGGGCTCGACACAACACACCCCTCAAATTAAATCAAGCACACCTGAAATTAAACTTTGCAACTATTCTGGTAGACACTGCATTAGAACCACCATGAGCAACGACACTGCCACCTTACTCGGAGTCTTCGTCCACGTCCTCGACTTCGTCCTTGTCCCTCTTCCTCTTGGCCGATACTTCTTTGCTTGAACCGCACACTTGGCTGTTGCTCTTCATCCAACCCTTGTAGATATTGAAGCAAAGGTAGCCATCCATTGCAGCGTAGTGGATGTGGTCTATATCTAGTACATTCCGCTGCCATGCATGATGATGAAACGTGTATGGAGGTTTCTTTAGTTTACCGTACGAAGGATGAACCATGGCTCCTGCCAGGGTCAGCATTGAAGGCTGACGAGAGGACACCAGCCGATTCTTCTCGAGGTCGAAGGGGTTGCCTACAACGAGACCTATCCGATGCAGGACAGCCCTATCATTCTTAAAGTCTACAGTAATGAATTTCACTGTTTTGTCCTTGAGGAAGTTCTTAAAATCCTGGCACTCAACGTCGGCATGGCAAATGTGGTAGACCAAGCAAACGTTATGTACGCAAACCTGGATCACGGCGGGCTTCTTCCTCTCTTCGTCCTTTAGATCCTTCTCTAGTCCCAGGACTGTGGTGTACTCAACATCTAGCCCAGCGACCCACTCATCATCTGAGTTTTCGAACATGCGTCTGAAGTGAGAAAGGCATCCTTTCACCGTCACGGAATAACAGGTGTAGATGACGTCGAACTCATCGCCGGTGATGGCTCTAACCTTGTACTCACTGCTGATCGTGGAGATTTGGGACGCCATGGATTTGGGAGGAGGGTTAGGATTAGTGGAACTGCCGTAATGTGAATGGACGTGTAGCGACCCGATCTCAAACGGTCAAGTCTCTGTGCTTCAGTGTCATCCCTGGATAGGTAATGCTGACACACACAGTACTCGGGGATTTATAACAGAGTAGCAATCACACACTTATTACATCGAATGTCTCCAAAGAGAACTTATTACAATAAATATGGCTTAAGGCCATCTAATACGATAACAGCGGAAGGCTTGGAAGATAAAGTGAGTCCATCAACTCCAACGGCATAGCTGAGCTGCATGGCAACGACCTAACGAACCTTACTCCTCATCTGAAAAGTCTGCAACATAATACATTGCAGCCCGAAAACGGGTCAGCACATGGAATATGCTGGCAAAGTAACACAGTAGAGCAATAATAGAATAATGCTATCACTACATGCATATTTGGCTGGTGGAAAGCTCTATGGTTATAGCTTTGCAAAAAGCCAATTTTTTCCTACAATAAAGGAATAGATTTTAAATTTACTATCATGGTAGTTGAAACATCATTGAGAAGGTTCCTCCAACTCAATCCCAATTAAGGTAATTAACAACCCAACAATATTAATTTAGAGTGATGAGATACTTAAGATACTCCAAGTACTAGATACTCAAGATTGTCCATAACCGGGGACACGACTAACCACGATTAGTTTGTACACTCTGCAGAGGTTTGCGCACTTTTCCCCACAAGACTCGATCACCTCCGTTGAATTTCTCGCACTACATGATGTTTGAGAAACGGATGACCGAGACACAGTCTTTCAGAAACATTAACTCTCTACTCCGGGCAGACCATACCAAACCTACAATCCCACTACCTGCTGATCCACCTCTTCAAGAGCTTCACGTAACTTACTCAACTCTACTAGAGCCCATAATAGCTTGTGGCTGCACACAGAAGTTTCTAACATGAATCATCTCAGTTCCCTTTGAGCCTGGGTGGCGGTCCATAGGAAGATCACACGGGTACTCCGGGTTTCCAAAAATACAGGCAACACTGGGTACTCCAGGTGCCTCAATCCACCCAGATGTGTATTTAAGTTGCCACCTTAAGTTGATCCATTAATTAACAATCTCACATCTGTCATGGACTTCACTCTCCCAAACCACGTATACGAGCATAGCATAGCAATATAAGCAACACGTAGAAGTAACTCCCAAGGGTTTGAATGTAACAGGGCAATAGGTTCTACCTCATCAACTACTTCCCAACCCACATGTTAATGACATCCTAACCATGCAATGTTTGAGGATTCGAACTAATGCATAAAAACTGGGTGATAAAGGGGTATGATCAATGTGTTACTTGCCTTGTTGACGATCCGCGAAACCTAGAGACTCCAAATAACACGCTTCGCACTCTGGGAATTCTATCACAAACAAACAATAGCATACATAAGCAATCAAGCAAAAAAGCACGGGTAAATCTCAAATAATAAGATCTAACTAGAAAGTTCAACTTAAGAACTCCGGTTTGCAAAAAGAATCAAAACAAACGGAGCAACGAAACTCAAACGGCGAAAGAAACAAGATCCGTTTACTAATCTAGACCTAGGTCAAATTTTACAGTAGTAAAAGCTTGTTCAAGTTGGTTAAGCGGAAAGAGGGTCTCGAGATGAAGATCTAGGTGCTTGAATCGCCTGATTCCGACTAACGAGCGAAAAGATAAACTAGAACGAAAATTGGATCAGAAATCGCGATCGGAAATAATCGCGGAATAATCCGATAAAAGAAAACTGACGTACAGGCTAACGAACGAGCGTTCGTTATCTGTAATGAATGGGCGGAAACCGTTCGTTAAAACGAACGTCCGCTAAAAAGAAAAACCGGCGAACCGAAAAAAACGAGTTAGGGTTTTCTAAAAAACCGAATCGGTTTTATTTTAAAAAAACCGGTGACTACCTCGTCGGTCCGGCGAGGCTCGGCGGCGACGGCGAGGCGAGGTGCGCCAGCGGGCGAGGCAGCGGTGGCACGACGTGGCAGCGGCAGGCGCGGCGCGGCAGCGGGCGAGGCGACGGCGGCGTGGTGGCTTGGGCTTCGCGTCGAGGCGGGGCAGCGGTGGTGGGTGGTGGTGGCGGCGGGGGGGGGGGGGGGGGGGTGGGGGGGGGGGGGGGGGGGGGGGGGGTATATAAGCGGGGGGTGTGTGTGCCTTGGGGAGGGGCAAGGGCGGCGGGGAGTCCAAGCCGGACTCCTCGTGTCGGGCGGCGGCGGCGTGGCCGGTCTCCTGGTTGCAGACGGCGCGCGAGAGGAGACGGGCCGGCGGCCGGGCTTCGGCCCAGTTGGCCTGCGCAGTTTTTTTTTAAAAAAAATCCGCCGAAACTAAAAAAATCCTAGAAAATAAAATAAAAATCTAAAAATGCCAAAACAAATTTTCACCGTCTAAATGAAATATTAGAACGAGATGAACATTTTCTTGTCCCTAAAATGCAATTTTGAAAACATGCAATTTTTCTAATGCAACCAAAATTGCAAATAAAACCAAATAAAAACAAACATTGATTTTAATATTTTCCTCCAATATTTCATTTATTTTGGAGAAGTCATATTATCTCCTCTCATATATTTTAATATGAAATATTTTTGGAGAGAAAAATAATTAAAACCAAAATCCTCGTTTCAAAATTTGACAAAATCAAATTTGAAAACCGGGGAAATCCCCAACTCTCTCCGAGGGTCCTTGAGTTGCTTAGGATTTTCGAGGATCGCGAGACGAAATGCAATAAAATATGATATGCAAGACTGATCTATATATAACATTCCAAATTGAAAATTTGGGATGTTACAAACCTACCCCCCTTAACATGAATCTCGCCCTCGAGATTCGGGTTGGCTAGAAAATAGGTGTGGGTGGTCTTTGCGAAGATCATCCTCTCGTTCCCATGTGGCTTCGTCCTCGGTATGATGGCTCCACTGAACTTTTCAAAACTTAATAACCTTGCTGCGGGTGACTCGACTGGCAACCTCCAAAATCTTGACTGGCTTCTCCTCATAAGTCAAGTCATTGTCCAACTCAATCGCCTCCAAGGGTACAGTATCTCTTAGGGGTATGTTGGCCATCTCAGCATGGCACTTCTTCAACTGGGAAACGTGAAACACATCGTGAACTCCTGACAGTCCTTCAGGTAACTCCAACTTGTAGGCAACTTCTCCCATCCGTTCCAAAACATGATACGGTCCTACAAACCTCGGGGCTAACTTTCCCTTAACTCTAAAACGTTTCACTCCTCGCAAAGGTGATACTCGCAGATATGCTCTATCTCCAATTTCATAGGTTACCTCCATGCGTTTCGAATCTACATAACTCTTCTGTCTGGACTGAGCTATCTTCAGTCTATCTCGAAGCACTTTAACCTTCTCCTCAGACTCTTTGATTAAGTCTAGTCCAAACAACTGTCGGTCTCCAACTTCATCCCACATTAATGGTGTTCTTCACCTTCATCCATACAGGGCTTCAAACGGTGCCATCTTCAAACTAGCTTGGTAACTATTGTTGTATGAGAACTCTGCATAAGGCAAATTGTCATCCCAACTAGAACCATAATCTAGCGCACAGGCTCTCAACATGTCCTCTAGAATCTGGTTGACTCTCTCGGTCTGTCCGTCCATCTGTGGGTGAAATGCTGTACTGAACTCCAATCTCGTTCCCAAAGTCTGGTGCAGCTGATGCCAAAACTTTGAAGTAAACTGTGTTCCTCTATCCGATACGATGGTCCTCGGAACTCCATGCAGACATACGATCCTGGTCATATATATCTTGGCCAACTTGGCACTGGTATAAGTTGTTTTCACTTGGATAAAGTGTGCCACTTTGGTAAAACGGTCAACTACTACCCATATAGAATCATATCCTGATTTGGTCCTGGGCAATCCGGTGATAAAATCCATGCCAAGTTTATCCCACTTCCATTCGGGTATCGGCATAGGTTGTAACAATCCTGCTGGCTTTTGATGCTCTGCCTTCACTCCCTGACATACATCACATACGACCACATACTCGACGATATCCTTCTTCATCCCTGTCCACCAGAAACGTTCTTTCAAATCCAAATACATCTTGGTGTTTCCGGGGTGTATCGAGTATGGTGAGTCATGAGCCTCCTGAAGTATTAACTTCCTGATCTCTGTGTTATTGGGCACATAAACACGGTCCTCAAACCACAGGGTGTCGTGCTCGTCCTCACGAAAACCTTTGGCTTTTCCTTCGCTCATTTTATCCTTTATCTTGGCAATCTCTTTGTCATCCTTCTGAGCTTCTCGAATTTTTCCCAACAATGTAGGCTACACCTCCATTGTTGCAACAAAACCTCTAGGAACAATCTCCAATCAAAGTTCCTGGAGATCCTCTGCTAACTCCTTCGGCAATCACGTGCTTGCTAGGGTATTAGCACAACTCTTCCGGCTCAAAGCATCCGCTACGACGTTGGCCTTTCCTGGATGATAGTGAAGCTTCATGTCATAATCCTTTATGAGCTCCAACCATCTTCTCTGCCTAAGGTTCAGTTCCTTATGGGTGAAAATGTACTTCAGACTCTTATGATCCGTGTACACATCACAATGGTTTCCAATAAGGTAATGTCTCCAAGTCTTCAACGCATGCACTACGGCTGCTAGCTCCAAATCATGCGTGGAATAATTTAACTCGTGTGGCTTTAGTTGTCGCGAGGCATACGAAACAACTCTTCCGTCCTGCATAAGCACACTTCCAAGTCCTAAGCGAGAGGCGTCGCAATACACTTGAAAATCCTTACGTATATCTGGCAGTGTCAGCACTGGGGCTGTAGTCAAACGTTTCTTCAGCTCCAAGAAACTTGCCTCGCAATCTTCCGTCCATTTAAACTTGGTGTCCTTCTTCAATAATTCTGTCATGGGCTTCGCGATCTTGGAAAAATTCTCAATGAATCTACGGTAGTATCCTGCGAGTCCAAGAAAACTGCGGATCTCGCTAACTGAAGTAGGTGCCAACCATTCAGTGACTGACTGAATCTTGGAGAGATCTACTGCTATACCTTCTCCCGATATAACATGTCCAAGGAATCCGACTTCCTTCAACCAAAACTCACATTTGTTGAACTTGGCATACAACTGATGTTCCCTGAGTTTCTCGAGAACTAAACGCAAATGCTCCTTGTGTTCCTCTTCATTCTTCGAATATACCATTATATCATCAATGAACACCACAACAAACTTAACCAAGTATTCCATGAACACCTTGTTCATCATGCTCATGAAATAGGCAGGGGCATTAGTCAGTCCAAATGACATGACCGTATATTCGTATAGCCCGTACCGTGTGGTGAAGGTTGTCTTTAGTATATCCTTCTCTCGTATCTTCAACTAATGATATCCTGATCGTAGATCGATCTTCGAAAACACCTTAGCTCCTTGCAGCTGGTCAAACAGATCATTGATCATCGACTATGGGTACTTGTTCTTAATCGTCACTTCATTCAAGGCTCAATAATCAACAACCATTCTTAGGGATTTATACTTCTTCTCAACCAAAAGCACTGGGGCTCCCCATGGTGATGAACTCCGTCGAATGTAACCTTTCTCCAATAACTCCTTGATCTGTTTCTTAATCTCCTCCAGATCATTCGCGGGCATCCTACAGAGTCTCTTGGATATTGGCCCTGTGCCTGGCAATAGCTCTATCAAAAACTCAATATCTCGGTCCGGTGGCATGCCTGGTAACTCCTCTGGGAAAACATCCGGGTAATCCTTTACTACAGGAACTTCTTCCTGAACAACTCCCGTGAGGGTATTTACTTGGCTACTTCTTGGCGCATGCCTGGATACATACTTGATCCTTTTTTCCTCCGGGGTGGTGAGACAAATTGACTTACTAACACAGTCAATGTTTCCTCCGTACTTTGACATCCAGTCCATTCCTAATATCACATCCAATCCTTGTGACTCCAAGATAATTAGGTCGGACGGAAAAACATGGTTGCCAATGGTTAAGGGTATCTAGTCACACCATCGACTAGCCATATACTCTGCTCCAGGTGAGCTTACTAATAGAGGGGTCCTAAGGGTTTGGGTCGGTAGTTTAAACTTATCCATGAATTCCCTTGATATGTATGAATGCGATGCACCAGTATCAAAAAGAACAAGAGTGGTAAATGACTTAACCAAAAACTTACCTATAATCGCGTCTGGCTGCTCTTCAACCTCCTCCACGTTAACGTGGTTCACTTGTCCTTTGTTGAATGGATTGGGCTTCTTCCCAGCGCTCCCATTTCCGTTTCCATTCTTCCCTTCAGGGCACTCCGTGGTATAGTGTCTAGTCTTCCCGAACTTGAAACAAGTAACGTGGCTTAGGTCTCTCTTGGTGGGTGTGGCTGGATTTGGGCGGTTCTGATTATTGCTTGCTCCATTCCCATTCCCATTCCTAGGGCCAGTATGATTATGGTTACTTCCTCCATTATGGGTGTGGCCTCCATGGTTATGAACAAGTCCTCCCGAGTTCGGGGTTAGGCGAGGCTTCTGCTGAGCTCCTGAGTTATACCTCCCTTGTCCATACTTCCTCTTACGGCTCTCAATCTGCTGCTGCTTCCCTTCAATCATAAGAGCCTTATCTACCAACTCCTGGTAGTTGGTGAATGTTGCCACCACCAACTGCATACTCATCTCATCATTCAGCCCTTCCATAAACTTCTCCTGCTTTGCGGCATCTGTGGCCACATCATCAGCGGCATAGCGAGATAACTTGCTAAACTCGTCTGCATACTGAGCCACAGTACGGTTCCCCTGGTGTAAGTTGCGAAACTCACACTTCTTCAAATTCATGGCTCCAGTTGAGACATGAGTTGTACGGAAAGCTTTCTGAAACTAGTCCCATGTCACCGTGGCTATAGGGTAGGTGACAGTGTAATTCTCCCACCATGAGGTTGCTGGTCCATCCAACTGATGTGCGGCAAAACGCACCTTGTCAACATCAGTACATCCTGCAGTGGTTAACTCCCTTCCAATTCTGCGGAGCCAATCATCTGCTACTATAGGCTCGGTGCTACTGGAAAACACCGGCGTAGTACAAAAAAATACACTTCCGTGATGATACATGTTTGTCACAGTAGGTCGCATTTTCTGTCATGCATGTACATCCATGACGATTTTATGACAGAATCAAGATAGTCATACCTGTGCTGTCGTAGAAGTGTTCCATGACATTACCAAAATTATCATCACGGAAGTGTCCACTTCCATGACGATAAATCCCGTGTCACAGAAGTGCTTTCGTCAAGGGTGACCGACACGTGGCATCCACCGTAACGAAACGCCGTTAAGCTATCGGGTCGGGTTTTGGATACGATAACCCATTAACAGCCCCAACCAATGGGGATTTTCCACGTGTAAAATCATCATTGGCTGGAGGAAACACGTGTCCGCTCATCGTTGGGACAGATGTCTGATGACCCACAAGTATAGGGGATCTATCATAGTCCTTTCGATAAGTAAGAGTGTCGAACCCAACGAGGAGCAGAAGGAAATGATAAACGGTTTTCAGCAAGGTATTCTCTGTAAGTACTGAAATAAGTGGTAACAGATAGTTTTGTAATGAGATAATTTGTAACAAGAAACAAGTAACAAAAGTAAATAAAGTGCAGCAAGGTGGCCCAATCCTTTTTGTATCAAAGGACAAGCCTGGACAAACTCTTATATAAGGAAAAGCGCTCCCGAGGACACATGGGAATATCGTCAACCTAGTTTTCATCACGTTCATATGATTCACGTTCGGTACTTTGATAATTTGATATGTGGGTGGACCGGTGCTTGGGTGATGTTCTTACTTGAACAAGCATCCCACTTATGATTAACCTCTATTGCAAGCATCCGCAACTACAACAAAAGTATTAAGGTAAACCTAACCATAGCATGAAACATATGGATCCAAATCAGCCCCTTACGAAGCAACACATAAACTAGGGTTTAAGCTTCTGTCACTCTAGCAACCCATCATCTACTTATTACTTCCCAATTCCTTCCTCTAGGCCCAAATAATGGTGAAGTGTTATGTAGTCGACGTTCACATAACACCACTAGAGGCTAGACAACATACATCTCATCAAAATATCGAACGAATACCAAATTCGCATGACTACTAATAGCAAGACTTCTCCCTTATCCTCGGGAACAAACGTAACTACTCACAAAGCATAAACATGTTCATAATCAGAGGGGTATTAATATGCATAAAGAATCTGAACATATGATCTTCCACCAATTAAACCAACTAGCATCAACTACAAGGAGTAATTAACACTACTAGCAACCTACTAGCACCAATCCCGGACTTGAAGACAAGAATCGGATACAAGAGATGAACTAGGGTTTTGAGATGAGATGGTGCTGATGAAGATGTTGATGGAGATTGCCCTCTCCCGATGAGAGGAGAGTTGGTGATGACGATGGCGATGATTTCCCCCTCCGGGAGGGAAGTTTCCCCGGCAGAACAGCTCTACCAGAGCTCTAGATTGGATCCGCCAAGGTTCGGCCTCGTGGCAGCGGAGTTTCGTCCCGAAAGGTTGCTTCTTATTTTTTTTCTCGACGAAAGACTTCATATAGGAGAAGATGGTCATCGGAGAGCCACCAGGGGGCCCACGAGGCAGGGGGGCGCGCCCCCCACCCTCGTGAGAAGGGTGTGGGCCCCTAGTCTTCATCTTTGGCGAGGATTTTTCATTATTTATTATAAGGTGTTCCGTGGAGTTTCAAGACTTTTGGAGTTGTGCAGAATAGGTCTCTAATATTTGCTCCTTTTCCAGCCCAGAATTCCAGCTGCCGGCATTCTCCCTCCTTATGTAAACCTTGTAAAAATGAGAGAGAATAGCCATAAGTATTGTGACATAATGTGAAATAACAGCCCATAATGCAATAAATATCGATATAAAACCATGATGCAAAATGGACTCCCCCAAGCTTAGACCTCGCTTGTCCTCAAGCGAAAAGCCGAAATTGAAAAAAATGTCCACATGTCTAGAGATGAAGGTGTCGATAAAAATAAAATACGGACATGAGGGCATCATGATCATTCTTAGAACAGCAACTTATATAATTCTTGTCATATGATCTCTAATGCTAGAGTAATAATTCAATCACAATATCTGGTATGAATCATAAACTTCATTGAAAACTAACAAACTACAATCTCGGTCATTGAAGCAATTGCAATTTATCATAACATAGGAAAGAGTCAATGTATAAGAGCTTTTCAGCAAGTCCACATACTCAACTATCATATAATCTTTCACAATTGCTGACACTCACGCAATACTTATGGGTATGGAGTTTTAATCGGGCACAGAGAAAGATAGGGGCTTATAGTCTTGCCTCCCAACGTTTTACCTCAAAGGTAATGTCAACAGTAATAGTTCATGAAAACTCACATCCAATTAGCCATATATACCAGGATCTTTCCAACATACTGTGCTTGCCAAAGGATAAAGTGTAAAAAGGAAGGGTGAAAATCACCATGACTCTTGCATAAGGTAGAAGGTAATGATAAAAGATAGGCCCTTCGCAGAGGGAAGCAGAGGTTGCCATGCGCTTTTATGGTTGGATGCACAAAATCTTAATGCGAAAGAACGTCACTTTATATTGCCCCTTGTGATATGAACCTTTATTATGCAGTCCGTCGCTTTTATTACTTCCACATCACAAGATCGTATAAAGCTTATTTCTCCCACACCAATCAATCATACATATTTAGAGAGCAATTTTTATTACTTTGCACTGATGACAACTTACTTGAAGGATCTTATTCAATCCATAGGTAGATATGGTGGACTCTCATGGCAAAACTGGTTTAAGGGTATTTGGAAGCACAAGTAGTATCTCTACTTGGTGCTAAGAATTTGGCTAGCATGAGGGGGAAAGGCAAGCTCATCATGTTGGAGGATCCAAGACAATATAATTTATCTCAGATGTAAGAAAACATAACCCATTACGTTGTCTTCCTTGTCCAATGTCAACTCTTTAGCATGTCATATTTTAATGAGTTCTCACAATCATAAAAGATTTCCAAGATAGTATATCTATATGTGAAGACCTTTCTTTCTTTATTACTTCCTATTAATTGCAATGATGACCAAAACTATGCTTGTTAACTCTCAACAACTTTTATTCATCATACTTTTTCTATGTGATCTCATTACTCTCCATGAGATCCATATGATCTCTTTGTTTCTTTTTATTTCTTTCTCTTTTTCTTTTATTCACTTAGGATCATGGCAAAACAATCAAGCCCTTGACTCAACACTAATCTTTATTATATAGCTCACGGACTCGATTACATAGAAGGATAGTAAAGCAAAACTCACAACTAGATCACACTAAGAACTTTTATTCTACTAGATCAAGATACTACTAATAGGATTGAACTAAGGAAAACGGTAAAGATAAAAGTGATGGTGATACGATACCGGGGCACCTCCCCAAGCTTGGCGGTTGCCAAGGGGAGTGCCCATACCCAGATACTCAATTATTCTTCATTGGAGGAGACGGTGGGGGTGTTGTTGATGATGCGGGCTTGTCATCCATCTTCCAAGGCATAGGTTCACCATCATAGAAAGATGATCGAGTCTCCGGAATCCTTGAATCTGCAGCCAAACTCATTCTTTTGAATCTATATTCATACTCATAGTTTTGGTTTTGCGGGTCATAGATTTGGGCTTGGAGGTGCTCGATCTTCTCATGTAGCTTGAAGATGGCCTCCTCAGTGTTCTTGGCATCTGGCTTGTAGTTGTTAGTGAACTCAGCGAGCATCATGTGGCTAGCATTGATTCCACGCTCCACCATCCCCTGTCACTTGAAAACTTGTTGCTCCATTGCTTCGAGCCTCGTCTCCATGCTTCCGATTCCCTTGGATCCCTCAGCATCGCAAATGTGAAGCAACCCATCACACATCTCAATGGTTTGAGGGTGTCGCAGCACCTCCGCGAGATAAGGGTTGATGACTTTCTCGAAGAACTTGTCCTTGGAAGCACTTGGGGCGTCATGATAATCTAGATCTGTCAGGAAAACAACTCAAAACAAAAACAGGAGATTTTTGCATGATACGGGAGTCAAAACCCCTGGGAGATTATATAATGAATTTTTACCGACCAAAATACGTATCATGCAAGAAAACGGAGTCCGGAAGGCACACGAGGAGCTCACGAGGTAGGGGGCGCGCCCTCCACCCTCGTAGGGCCCTCGTGTCCTTCCCGTACCACTACTTAATTTTCTATTTTTCTACATATTCCAAAACGGAGAAATATTGCCTTAAAAATTGTTTTGGAGTCGGTTTACTTACCGTACCACATACCTATTCCTTTTCAGACTCTGAAATGTTCTGGAAAGTGTTCCTTATGTATTCCTCCAGGGTTACGGTTTCAATAATATTGGTTTCAACATTTATGGGATTACCTGAGATATAATGTTTGATTCTTTGACTGTTTACCACCTTCGGATTTGTGCCTTCGAAGTTGTTGATTTTTATGGCACCGGAACAATAGACCTCCTCAATAACATAGGGGCCTTCCCATTTAGAGAGAAGTTTCCCTGCAAAAAATCTTAAACGAGAGTTGTATAGCAATACATAATCACCTACATTAAACTCACGCTTTTGTATCCTTTTGCCATGCCATCTTTTAACCTTTTCTTTAAACAACTTGGCATTTTCATAAGCTTGGGTTCTCCATTCATCAAGTGGGCTAATATCAAATAAACTCTTTTCACCGGCAAGTTTGAAATCATAGTTGAGCTCTTTAATAGCCCAATATGCCTTATGTTCTAGTTCGAGAGGTAAGTGACATGCTTTTCCATATACCATTTTATACGGAGACATACCCATAGGATTTTTATATGCACTTCTATAGGCCCATAATGCATCATCAAGTTTCTTGGACCAATTCTTTCTAGACCTATTGACAGTCTTTTGCAAAATTAATTTGAGTTCTCTATTACTCAATTCTACTTGACAACTAGACTGTGGGTGATACGGAGATGCAATTCTATGATTGACGTCATATTTAGCAAGCATTTTACGGAAAGCACCATGAATAAAATGTGAACCACCATTGGTCATTAAATATCTAGGGACTCCAAACCTCGGAAAAATAACTTCTTTAAGCATTTTAATAGAAGTGTTATGATCAGCACTACTAGTTGGAATAGCTTCTAGCCACTTAGTAACGTAATCAACAGCAACTAAAATATGTGTATATCCATTACAGGCAGGAAAAGGTCCCATATAATCAAAGCCCCAAACATCAAACGGTTCAATAACAAGTGAATAATTCATAGGCATTTCTTCACGTCTACTAATATTACCAATTCTTTGACATTCATCACAAGATAGGACAAAATTACGGGCATCCTTGAAGAGAGTAGGCCAATAAAAACCGGATTGCAATACCTTATGTGCAGTTCTATCTCCCGCGTGGTGTCCTCTTGGCACTTGCGTAGGATCTGTTCCTATTCATGCTTAGGTACACAACATCTAATAACACCATCTACTCCTTCTTTATAAAGATGTGGGTCATCCCAAAAGTAATGTCTCAAATCATAGAAGAATTTTTTCTTTTGTTGGTATGTGAAGCTAGGTGGTATAAATTTAGCAACTATGTAATTAGCATAATCAGCATACCAAGGGGTACTACAAGAAGTACTTATGACATTTAATTGTTCATCAGGAAAGCAATCATCAATAGGTAGTGGGTCATCAAGAACATTCTCTAACCTAGATAAGTTGTCTACAACGGGGTTTTCAGCTCCTTTTCTGTCAACAATATGCAAATCAAATTCTTGTAGCAAGAGAACCCATCTAATAAGTCTAGGTTTAGCATCTTTCTTTTCCATAAGATATTTAATAGCAGCATGATCAGTGTGGATAGTTACTTTAGAATCAACAATATAAGGTCTGAACTTATCACAAGCAAATACAACTACTACAAGTTCTTTTTCAGTAGTAGCATAATTTCTTTGAGCATTGTCTAGAGTCTTACTAGCATAATGGATAAATTTAATTTCTTATCAACTCTTTGCCCTAGAACAACACCTACAACATAATCACTAGCATCACACATAATTTCAAAGGGTAAATTCCAATCAGGTGGCTAAACAATAGGTGCAGAGACTAATGCTTTCTTAAGTATTTCAAATGCTTCTATACAATCATCATCAAAGACAAATGGTATATCTTTTTGTAATAAATTAGTCAGAGGCCGAGAAATTTTTGAGAAATCCTTGATGAACCTCCTATAAAATTCGGCGTGACCAAGGAAACTTCTTATAACTTTGATGTCCTTGGGACATGGCATCTTTTCAATAGCATCAACCTTGGCTTTATCAACTTCAATACCTCTTTCAGAAACTTTATGCCCCAAAACAATACCTTCATTAACCATAAAGTGGCACTTTTCCCAATTCAAGACAAGATTAGTTTCTTCACATCTCTATAAAACTCGATCAAGATTGCTCAAGCAATCATCAAAAGAAGATCCATAGACGGAAAAGTCGTCCATGAAAAGTCATCATGCATCTTTGAAAAGTAGCAGGTGCATTACATAAACCAAAAGGCATATGTCAATAAGCAAAAGTACCAAAAGGGCATGTAAAAGTAGTCTTTGATTGATCTTTAGCCAACACAGGTATATGAGAGAAACTAGAATAACCATCTAGAAAGCAGTAATGTGTATGTTTGCATAATATTTCTAGCATTTGATCGATAAAAGGTAAGGGGTAATGATCTTCCTTAGTAGCCTTATTTAATTTGCGGAAATCAATTACCATCCTATAACTGGTAATAATTCTTTGTGGAATCAATTCATCTTTATCATTAGGAACAACAGTAATACCTCCCTTCTTAGGGACACAATGAACAGGACTTACCCAGTGACTATCAGCAATGGGATAAATTATACCTGCCTCCAGAAGCTTTAGTATTTCTTTTCTTACCACTTCTTTCATTTTAGGATTCAGACGTCGTTGAGGATCACGAACTGGTTTGGCATCTGCTTCCAAATTTATTTTATGTTGACATAGAGTGGGACTAATGCCCTTAAGATCATCAAGAGTATATCCAATGGCAGCACGGTGCTTCTTCAGAGTTTTCAATAATCTTTCTTCTTCATGCTCTGAAAGGTTAGCACTAATAATAACATGATATATCTTCTTTTCATCAAGATAAGCATATTTAAGATTATCAAGCAACGGTTTAAGCTCAAACATGGGATCACCCTTAGGTGGAGGAGGATCCCCTAGGATTTCAACAGGCAAATTGTGTTTTAGCATAGGTTCTTGTTTAAAGAATACTTCATCTATTTCCCTTCTTTCATTCATAAACATATCATTCTCATGGTCTAGCAAATATTGTTCTAAAGGATCATTAGGAGGTACGACAATAGAAGCAAGACCAATAATTTCATCCTTACTAGGCAATTCTTCTTCATGGTGTTGTTTACTAAATTTAGAGAAATTAAACTCATGAGTCATATCATCCAAGCCAATAGTAACTACATTCTTTTCATAGTCTATCCTAGCATTAACAGTATTCAAGAAGGGTCTACCAAATATAATGGGACAAAAGCTATCTTGTGGGGAACCAAGAACAAGAAAATCAGCAGGATATTTAGTTTTCCCACACAAGACTTCAACATCTCTAACAATTCCCATTGGTGAAATAGTATCTCTATTAGCAATTTTAATTGTGACATCAATATCTTCTAACTCAATAGGTGCAATATCATGCATAATTTCGTTGTATAAATCAATAGGTATTGCACTAGCACTAGCACCCATATCACATAAGCCATGATAACAATGATCTCCTATTTTAACAGAAATAACTGGCATGCCTATCACAGGTCTAGGTTTATCTGTATCATGGGGTTTAGCAATTCTAGCAGTTTCATCACAGAAATAAATAACATGCCCATCTATATTATCAGACAAGAGATCTTTAATAATAGCAATATTAGGTTCAACTTTAACTTGCTCAGGAGGTGTATATGTTTTGATATTGCTTTTATGAACTACAATT